>NC_057794.1:254429777-254730160 GCF_018294505.1 Triticum aestivum
GAGCCCCGCCGCCCCGCGAGCCGCCGCCCGACCCCGCCTCGCCGGAGCCACCTCGTCGAGGTACCGCGCCGATCTGCCGCCGGTATTTTTAAAAACTGTTCGGTTTTTTAGAAACCCTAGTTCATTTTTTAGATCGGTTCGCCGGTTTTTTCTCAGTTCTTCTAATTAGCGGATGTTCGTCCGTACGTTCGTTTAAACAAACGGTTTTGGCCCGTTAGTTACAGCTAACGAACGCTCGTTTGTTAGTCTGTTCATCAGGTTTCTTTTATCGGATTTATCTACGATTATTTTCGATCGTGATTTCTGATCCGATCTTAGTTTCTGTTTTTCTTTTCGCTCGTTAGTCAGAATCAGGCAATTCAAGCGCCTAGATCTTTGTCTCGAGACCCTCTTTCTGTTTAATCAACTTAAACAAGATTTTGGTACTGTACAATTTGACCTTAGTTCAGATTAGTAAATGGATCTTGTTTCTTTCGCCGTTTGAGTTTCGTTGCTTCGTTTGATTCGATTCTTTTTGCAAACCGGAGTTCTTAAGTTGAACTTTCTGGTCAACCTTTCTTATTTGAGTTTTTCTTGTGTATCCTTGCTTGTTGCTTATGTATGCTATTGTTTGTTTGCGATAGAATTCCTAGAGTGCGAAGCGTGTTACTACGAGTCCCTAGGATTCGCGGATCGTCAGCAAGGCAAGTAACACATTGATCATACTCTTTTCATACCCAATTTTTATGCATTAGTTCCAATCCTCAAACATTGCATGATTAGGATGTCATTAACTTGTGGGTTGGGAAGTAGTTATTGAGGTAGAACCTATTGCCCTGTTACTATCAAACCCTTGGGAGTTACTTCTACGCGTTGCTTATATTGCTATGCTATGCTCGTAGACGTGGTTTGGGTTTGAGTGAAATCCATGACAGATGTGAGATTGTTAATTAATGGTTCAACTTAAGGTGGCAACTTAAATAAACATCTGGGTGGATTGAGGCATCTGGGAACCCAGTGTTGTCTGTTTTTGGAAATCCCGGGGTACCCGTGTGATCTTCCTAAGGACCGCCACCCAGGCTCAAAGGGAACTGAGATGATTCATGCTAGAAACTTCTGTGTGCAGCCACAAGCTATTATGGGCTCTAGCATAGTTGAGTAAGTTATGTGAAGCTCTTGAAGAGGTGGATCAGCAGATAGTGGGTTTTGTAGGTTTGGTATGGTCTACCCGGAGTAGAGAGTTAATGTTTCTGAAAGACTATGTCTCGTTCATCCGTTTCTCAAACACCATGTAGTGCGAGAAATCCAACGGAGGCGATCGAGTCTTGTGGGGAAAAGTGCGCAAACCTCTGCAGAGTGTACAATCTAATCATGGTTAGCCGTGCCCCCGGTTAGTCTTGAGTATCTAGTACTTGTGTTATCACATGTATCTCATCACTTTTAATTAATATTGTTGGGTTGTTAACTACTTTAATTGGGATTGAGATGGGGGTACCTTCTTAATGTTTCAACCACCATGATAGTTAAATTTAAATCTATTCCTTTGTTGTAGGGAAAAATTGGCTTTTTGCAAAAACTATAACCATAGAGCTTTCCACCAGCCAAATATGCATGTAGTGATAGCATTATTCCATTCATGCTCTACTGTGTTATGTTGCCAGCATATTCCATGTGATGACCCGTTTTTGGGCTGCAACGTATTATGTTGCAGACATTTCAGACGAGGAGTAATGTTCGTTAGGTCGTTGCCGTGCAGCTCAGCTATGCCGTTGGAGTTGATGGACTCACTTTATCTTCCAAGCCTTCCGCTGTTATCATATTAGATGGCCTTAAGCCATATTATTGCAGTAAGTTCTCTCTTGTGACATTCGATGTAATAAGTGTGTGATTGCTACTCTGTTATAAATCCTTCGAGTACTGTGTGTGTCAGCATTACCGATCCAGGGATGACACTTAAGCACAGAGACTTGACCGTTTGAGGTCGGGTCGCTACAGCTGGTCAATGGTTTATTCTTATTTAATCTCAAACGTGATGTTACACATATTCATAGTGTGACTGCCAAAAGATGTAAGGTTGATAATGATAGTCCCACATACTTGTGGCACTGCCGCGTTGGTCACATTGGTGTCAAACGCATGAAGAAACTCCATGCAGATGGACTTTTGGAGTCTCTTGATTATGAATCATTTGACACGTGCGAACCATGCCTCATGGAAAAAATGACCAAGACTCCGTTCTCCGGAACAATGGAGCAAGTAACAACCTTATTGGAAATCATACATACTGATGTGTGCGGTCCAATGAGTGTTGAGGCTCGCGGTGGTTATCACTATGCTCTCACCCTCACGGATGACTTAAGTAGATATGGGTATGTCTACTTAATGAAACACAAGTCTGAGACCTTTGAAAAGTTCAAGGAATTTCAGAGTGAGGTTGAGAATCAACGTGACAGGAAAATCAAGTTCTTATGATCAGATTGTGGGGGAGAATATTTGAGCCACGAATTTGGCACACACTTAAGGAAATGTGGAATTGTTTCGCAACTCACGCCGCCTGGATCACCTCAGCATAATGGTGTGTCCGAACGTCGTAACCGCACTCTATTGGATATGGTGCAATCTATGACGTCTCTTACCGATCTACCGCTATCATTTTGGGGTTATGCTATAGAGACTGCCGCATTACTTTAAATAGGGCTCCGTCGAAACCCATTGAGACGACACCGTATGAATTGTGGTTTGGGAAGAAACCTAAGCTGCCATTTCTGAAAGTTTGCGGATGCGATTCTTATGTCAAGAAACTTCAACCTGAAAAGCTCGAACCCAAATCGAAAAAATGTGTCTTCATAGGATACCCTAAGGAAACTATTGGGTATACCTTCTACCTCAGATCCGAAGGCAAGATCTTTGTTTCCAAGAATGGATCCTTTCTAGAGAAAGAGTTTCTCTCGAAAGAAGTAAGTGGGAGGAAAGTAGAACTTGATGAAGTATTGCCTCTTGAACCGGAGAGTAGCGCAGCTCAAGAAAATGTTTCTGTGGTGCCTGCACCGACTAGAGAGGAAGTTAATGATGATGATCATGAAACTTCAGATCAAGTTGCTACTGAACTTCGTAGGTCCACAAGGACACGTTCCGCACCAGAGTGGCACGGCAACCCTGTCCTGGAAATCATGTTGTTAGACAATGGTGAACCTTCAAACTATGAAGAAGCAATGGCGGGCCCGAATTCCGACAAATGGCTTGAAGCCATGAAATCCGAGATAGGATCCATGTATGAAAACGAAGTATGGACTTTGATTGACTTGCCCGATGATCGGCGAGCCATAGAAAATAAATGGATCTTTAAGAAAAAGACAGACGCGGATGGTAATGTAACCATCTATAAGGCTCGGCTTGTCGCTAAGGGTTATCGACAAGTTCAAGGGGTTGACTACGATGAGACTTTATCACCCGTAGCAAAGCTGAAGTCCGTCTGAATCATGTTAGCATTTACCGCATTCTATGATTATGAGATATGGCAAATGGACATCAAAATGACATTCCTTAATGGTTTCCTTAAGGAAGAACTGTATATGATGCAGCCAGAAGGTTTTGTCGATCCTAAGAATGCTAACAAGGTGTGCAAGCTCCAATGCTCAATCTATGGGCTGGTGCAAGCATCTCGGAGTTGGAACATTCGATTTGATGAGATGATCAAAGCGTTTGGGTTTACGCATACTTATGGAGAAGTCTGTGTTTACAAGAAAGTGAGTGGGAGCTCTGTAGCATTTCTCATATTATATGTGGATGACATACTATTGATGGGAAATGATATAGAATTCTTGGAAAGCATAAAGGCCTAATTGAATAAGTGTTTTTCAATGAAGGACCTTGGAGAAGCTGCTTATATATTAGGCATCAAGATCTATAGAGATAGATTGAGACGCCTCATTGGTCTTTCACAAAGCACGTACCTTGACAAGATATTGAAGAAGTTCAATATGGATCAGTCCAAGAAGGGGTTCTTGCCTGTATTGCAAGGTGTGAGATTGAGCACGGCTCAATGCCCGACCACGGCAGAAGATAGAGAAAAGATGAGTGTCATCCCTATGCCTCGGCCATAGGGTCTACTATGTATGCCATGCTGTGTACCAGACCTGATGCAAACCTTGTCGTAAGTTTGGTAGGAAGGTATCAAAGTAATCCCGGCATGGAACACTGGACAACGGTCAAGAATATCCTGAAGTACCTGAAAAGGACTAAGGATATGTTTCTCATTTATGGAGGTGACGAAGAGCTCGTCGTAAAGGGTTACGTCGATGCTAGCTTTGACACAGATCTGGATGACTCCAAGTCACAAACCGGATACGTGTATATTTTGAATGGTGGGGCCGTCAGCTGGTGTAGTTGCAAGCAAAGCGTTGTGGCGGGATCTACATGTGAAACGGAGTACATTGCAGCCTCGGAGGCAGCACATGAAGCAATCTGGATGAAGGAGTTCATTATCGACCTAGGAGTTATTCCTAATGCGTCAGGCCCAATGACTCTCTTCTGTGACAACACTGGAGCCATTGCCCTTGCCAAGGAGCCCAGGTTTCACAAGAAGACCAGGCATATCAAGCGTCGCTTCAACTCCATTCGTGAAAATGTTCAAGATGGATACATAGAGATTTGTAAAGTGCATACGGACCTGAATGTCGTAGATCCGTTGACTAAACCTCTTCCACGAGCAAAACATGATCAACACCAGAACTCTATGGGTGTTCGATTCATCACAATGTAACTAGAATATTGACTCTAGTGCAAGTGGGAGACTGTTGGAAATATGCCCTAGAGGCAATAATAAAATGGTTATTATTATATTTCCTTGTTCATGATAATTGTCTATTGTTCATGCTATAATTGTGTTATCCGGAAATCATAATACATGTGTGAATACATAGACCACAACATGTCCCTAGTGAGCCTCTAGTTGACTAGCTCGTTGATCAATAGATGGTTACGGTTTCCTGCCCATGGACATTGGATGTCGTTGATAACAGGATCACATCATTAGGAGAATGATGTGATGGACAAGGCCCAATCCTAAGCCTAGCACAAGATCGTGTAGTTCGTATGCTAAAGCTTTTCTAATGCCAAGTATCTTTTCCTTAGACCATGAGATTGTGCAACTCCCGGATACCGTAGGAATGCTTTGGGTGTGCCAAATGTCACAACGTAACTGGGTGTCTATAAAGGTGCACTATGGGTATCTTCGAAAGTATTTGTTGGGTTGGCACGAATCGAGACTGGGATTTGTCACTCCGTATGACGGAGAGGTATCTCTGGGCCCACTCGGTAAGACATCATCGTAATGAGATCAATGTGACTAAGGGGTTGGTCACGTGATGATGTGTTACAGAATGAGTAAAGAGACTTGCCATACGAGATTGAACAAGGTATCGGTATACCGACAATCGAATCTCGGGCAAGTGCTATACTGGTAGACAAAGGGAATCGTATACGGGATTGATTGAATCCTTGACATCGTGGTTCATCCGATGAGATCATCATGGAACATGTGGGAGCCAACATGGGTATCCAGATCCCGCTGTTGGTTATTGGCCGGAGAGATGTCTCGGTCATGTCTGCATAGTTCCCGAACCCGTAGGGTCTACACACTTAAGGTTCGGTGACGCTAGAGTTATAATGGGAATTGTATGTGGTTACCGAAACTTGTTCAGAGTCCCGTATGAGATCCTGGACGTCACGGGGAGTTCCGGAATGGTCCGGAGGTGAAGATTTATATATGGGAAGTCCAGTTTCAGTCACCGGAAAGGTTTCGGGGTTTATCGGTATTGTACCGGGACCACCGAAGGGGTTCCGGGGGTCCACCAGTAGGGTCCATGAGGGAGTCCTGGATTAGGGGGTGTTCGGATAGCCGGACTATACCTTCAGCCGGACTCCTGGACTATGAAGATACAAGATTGAAGACTTCGTCCCGTGTCCGGGAGGGACCTTCCTTGGTGTGGAAGGCAAGCTTGGCGATACGGATATGTAGATCTCCTACCATTGTAACCGACTCTATGTAACCCTAACCCTATCCCGTGTCTATATAAACCAGAGGATTTTAGTCCGTAGGACAACATACACATCAACAATCATACCATAGGCTAGCTTCTAGGGTTTAGCCTCTTCGATCTCGTGGTAGATCTACTCTTGTACTACCCATATCATCAATATTAATCAAGCAGGACGTAGGGTTTTACCTCCATCGAGAGGGCCCGAACCTGGGTAAAACTTCGTGTCCCTTGCCACCTGTTACCATCCGTCCTAGACGCATAGTTCGGGACCCCCTACCCGAGATCCGCCGGTTTTGACACCGACATTGGTGCTTTCATTGAGAGTTCCTCTGTGTCATCGCCATCAGGCTCGATGGCTCCTACGATCATCAATAGCGATGCAGTCCAGGGTGAGACCTTCCTCCCCGGACAGATCTTCATTTTCGGCGGCTTCGCACTGCGGGCCAATTCGCTTGGCCGTCTGGAGCAGATCGAAAGCTACGCCCCCGGCTGTTAGGTCAGATTTGGAAGTTTAAACTACACGGCTGACATCCGCGGGGACTTGATCTTCGACGGATTCGAGCCACTGCCGAGCACGCCGCACTATCACGATGAGCATGATCTAGCTCTGCCGCCGAACAGTGCCCTGGAGGCCGCACCCGCATCGGCTTTGACTCTTAATTCGGAGCCAACCGCGCCGATCGAGGATGGTTGGTTGGACGCCGCCTCGGGGGCTGCGATCCCAACGGCGATTGAGCCGAACACCAGCCCTGCACTCCGCGAGACTCATGATTCCAAGGAGTCGGACTCCTCTCTGGACTCCGAACCTTTCGCGCCTCTGCCAATCGAATCCGATTGGGCACCGATCATGGAGTTTACTGCCGCGGACATCTTTCAGCACTCGCCCTTTGGCAATATTATAAAATCACTAAAGTCTCTCTCTTTATCAGGAGAGCCCTGGCCGGACTACGGTCAGCGATATTGGGATGCGGACGATGAAGAAATTCAAAGCCCACCCACCACCCACTTTGTAGCCACTGTCGGCAATTTAACCGACATGCTCGACTTCGACTCCGAAGACATCGACGGTATGGACGCCGATGAAGGAGATGATGAAGAACCAGCGCCTATTGGGCCCTGGAACGCCACCTCGTCATATGACGTATACATGGTGGACGCACCAAAAGATGACGACGAGGAGCGGAAGGACGCACCGAAGGCTTGTTCCCTCGAAAAGCAGTCAAAGCGGCGACGCAAGCGCCGCCCCGAATCCCGCCTCGACAGAAATAGCGATCACACAGACCCAACGCTGGAGCAGGGCGAACCGCTGCCAGACGACGGCAATCTGGATAATCAAACAGAACAAACAAACCCTATCAAGGATAATGGTCTGGACGACATAACACCGGACAAACACCCGGAGCAACAGACTGCCCGTAAAAGTCTTGTTGCCACCGCGAGGAGCCTGAAAAAGCAGAAACAAAGGCTCAAGGCCGTGCAAGACACACTCCAATTCAGATGGAGTAAAATACTCAGCACTGCAGCAAGGTACGGCGACAAAGGCCCCTCCAAAAGCTACCCAAAGCGGAAGCTGCTACCCGAATTCGATGAGGAGGCCTCAGAACCCCCACAACCAAATATCAAAGCAGCCACCTGTCCGGATAGACGACCCCTCTACCAACACAGAGCGGCATACAACGCCGCTCACAATACAATACGTGACCCATGCGAGGGCTCGCACCCAAAGGACGGCGCAACCAGATCCATCTATGGACCACGCAAGCGCGCCCCAACATACAATGCAACACAACAAGCATCCGAACAACGCGGTACACCCAGCTACAGGGGTGCCGCACACCCCCTATGTTTCACCGATGAGGTGCTGGACCATGAATTTCCAGAGGGATTCAAGCCCGTAAACATAGAGGCATACGACGGAACAATAGACCCCGGGGTCTGGATTGAGGACTACATCCTTCATATCCATATGGCTCGAGGAGATGATCTCCACGCCATCAAGTACCTACCCCTCAAACTCAAAGGGCCAGCTCGTCACTGGCTCAAAGGCCTCCCTGAAAGCTCCATTGGAAGTTGGGAAGAGCTCGAAGACGCTTTTCGGGCAAATTTTCAAGGGACATATGTCCGACCTCCGGATGCGGACGATTTGAGTCATATAACTCAACAGCCCGGAGAGTCAGCCCGAAAGCTTTGGAACAGGTTTCTTATTAAAAAGAACCAGATTGTCGATTGTCCGGACGCCGAAGCCTTAGCAGCTTTCAAGCATAGCGTCCCTGACGAATGGCTCGCCAGACACCTCGGACAAAATAAGCTGAGAACGATGGCCGCATTAACAAACCTCATGACCCGCTTTTGCGCGGGGGAGGACAGCTGGCTAGCCAGATGTAGCACCAGCGACCCCAGTACATCTGAAGTTAGAGATGGAAACGGGAAATCACGGTGCAACAACAATAACAAACGCCGGAATAAAGAAGACAGCACGAAGGGCACGGCAGTAAATGCTAGATTCAAAAGCTCTCGGCCAGGTCAAAAGCCGCCCCCTAAAGGCACCAGGGACGAACTGTCCAGCCTCAATAAAATTCTGGACCAAGTATGTCAGATTCATAGTACCCCTGGTAAATCTGCTAATCATACCCCACAGAGAATGTTGGGTCTTCAAGCAGTTCGGCAAGCTCAACGCTGTACACAAGGGGGAGGATACACCAAGTGAAGACGAGGACGAGCCCCCCAAGCAAGACATGGGGGAACAAAAGCAATTTCCACCAGAAGTCAAAACAGTAAACGTGTTACACGTAATCAAGGAAAAAAACAAGGCGGCACTCCCAAGAAAGTATACCCAAGTGCCTATCACCAAGAAGTCCTGCCACTGGACATCCCAACCGATCACTTTCGACCATCGCGATTACTCAGCAGGTATCCGACACGCAGGATGGGCTACCCTGGTATTAGACCCAGTAATTGGCGGATATCACTTCACAAGGGTCTTGATGGACGGCGGCAGTAGCCTAAACCTAATATATCAGGATACGATCCGCGGGATGGGGCTAGACCCAACACAAATTCGCCATAGCAATACTACCTTTAAAGGAGTAACGCCAGGCCCAGGGGCTAGTTGTACGGGCTCCCTCCTCCTGTAAGTTACATTCGGCTCCCCCGATAACTTCCGTCGCGAGCATTTAACTTTCCACATCGCTCCGTTTCAAAGTGGCTACCAAGCACTGCTCGGACGCAAAGCTTTCGCTCGCTTTAATGCAATACCACACTACGCCTCCCTCACACTCAAGATGCCCGGTCCACGTGGCATCATTACAGTGCACGGAAATATCAAGCGATCTCTGCGCGCCGAAGAGAGTGAGGCTGCCTTGGCCGCAGCATACTAAAGGCGCCCGGACAAACGAAAGCATCCAATAGGTCGTCAAGACCTCAGATACAACCAATCACGTCCGGCGCCGCTATTTATACGGAAATAAGTGGTCACACCCCTATTTGTCAATACAAGGGGCTCAACGCGCGCAGACAAGTGGCAATTTCTTATCATCTTGAACTATACATGGTTTCTTTAAAAACTATCCTTTTGCATGACAACTTTTTCACTTAACTTCCTCTCTTTTACAGACGATCATCATGCTACACCCGTCCAAGATACGGCACAACGGAGACACAGGCGCAGACGTGCAGCAGGGACCCGCTCCAAGGATTCTTTTTAGATTAAGACCCTGCGTAAACCTTTTTTACTGTCTCTTGTTGATACATATCCACCGTTGAGAAGGATGCTGACGTCTTGGCATGTGGCCATGCCAGAACAATGCACGTACCTAGACACACGGGGCTTCTTACAAAGGCCACTATTTAGGCCCGGTTTATACCATAAAGACCGAATACCTTAGGGAGTATTCGGCGTCGCGAGTTTGGCCCTATATGCATCAGCTCCGAATCATTGTCTTTGGTCAAATGTTGGGTTTGCCCGGCTCCTGTATTTTGGTGCCTTACGTTCCGCCTTGCCGGCTAAGGTAGCACCAGGAGAACTACTCGATTGTGCCCTGGTTCATCCGGACGAGCACCTCAGTAGAGAAAGCCGAAAACTGACTGTCATGATATAGCGTGAGACTGGTCAACCACTCGATGACCTGTGGGAATGTTAGAATTCCTTCGCCTTAACGAAGGGCCGTTTCCCGGCCAGGCATGTATGCACCCCGATATCGGGAGAGTGCGGAGCCACCAGGGGCTATCTAGTAGCCCCACTCTCAAACTCCTATGGCTAAGTGAAAGTGCTAAAGCATTATAGTCCGGTTGCCTCGCTCGCTCCGCTGTCACCTCCTTAATAGGACCAAGACATTGGGTTAAGTGTGAATGCGTGTTTTTGCGAGCACCTCCGCATTATATGCGTGAGGGTTGAAGCCGACGGCTGCAATCTTTCAGGTTATACACATGTATACATAAACGGCCGCCCAGGAGGCATCATATTACTTTCAGGCAAGAGTATAAAAATAGCCTTATAAAAATTTATAAAAGCATTTAGCTTACAACGAGATTACATATCACTCAAACATAATATTTTTTGAGCGCTGGGTCTCTATCAAACGGGCACCCTCAAGAACTTCTTCAAACTAGTGCTCGACAGCCTTTCGACCTATAGCCGAATCCCGCGTTGCAACATTGGTAGCATCCATCTCCGCCCAATATGCCTTAACACGGGCAAAGGCCATACGTGCGCCCTCTATGCACGCCGACCTCCTCATCGCATCAATGCGCGACACCACATCAAGGACCTGCTGCACCAAGCTGAAATAGCTGTTCGGTTTTGACCTTCCCGGCCACAGCTGATCCACAACAGACCTCATAGAGAGTCCGGACAACCTGTTTAGTTCGGCCCATTCGACTAATTGGTCGGTCAATGAAAGTGGACGCTCGGGAGAATGGAATTGTCTCCAAAACAACCGGTCTACTCCATGATCTGTCTGACCCTGGAAGTACTTGGCCGCAACGGCAGCGCTCGCCGCCAAATCCATATACACATCCTCCGAACTCCACAGCCGATCCAGAGGGGCATACCGTGGATCTCCGAATTTCCTCCACAACATAAAGGATTTCCCAGCTACAATATCCCCGGCTTCCCGCAGCTCCTCCTTCTTTTCCCTCATAGCAGAGCGGAGATCCTTTTTCGTCGTAGCAGCCTTTCAAGGTCCGATGCCTTCGCTTGGTTTTCTTTTTCAAGAACCCGGCAACGGTCGGCGGCGGCTTTTAATTCTATAGCCATCTTGGCCATCTTGTCTCGGGTTTCGCCATGCGCGGCCTTCTCGGCTTGCAACTCTTCGGCCACCTTCACAGCAGCCGCATTGCCCAACCTCGCTTGTTCCCTGGATCGGGCAAGTTCTGCCCGCAAGGCTTCAACAGTGGCAGCTCCATCTGCAGTCACAATATATTAAAGATACTGGCATCATGCTGCTCTTCCTATTGTGGCGTCTACCAGATAATGACACTTACCCTGTGCCTCGTCAAGCCTTTTGTTAATAAGCTCGATATCGGCGTCTGCCGCATCCAACTGCCGTTCTAAATGGGCAAACTCGCTAGTCCGGCTAGCCACTGGAGCTTCCATCACCTGCACATAGAGGCAGTATGGTTATTACCTGGGAATATGATCCTCTGTTCGTCGTCGTTTCCGACAACAACCAGAGTCTCAGGGGCTACTATCTACACAGGGCACACCTAGCATGTGCAGGACTATCATACATTCTTGTACGTACCTCAAAGCCTGTCAGTAGACTCATAAAAGCTTCATGCAATCCGCTTTCGGCGGACGATATTCTCTCCATCACCGTATTCATCAGCACACGGTGTTCATCTAAGATGGCCGCTCGCCCCACCAACTCCCTCAGAACATCCGATCGCACACTAGACGGTGTCGGACTCTTTTGTCTGCTCTCTTCGGGAGCCGGGCGTTGGGAGCTTCGGGGGTCAACGGGATTATCTTTTGGCCTCACCGGACTCAGAGAGGCCCTCCGCGACGACACTTCAGGGTCGCCCGCTTCCGGAGTGGAGGAGTCCGGAGGAGGCGTTTCGCTCTCCATCATCTCTGGAAGAAGATCCCCCGAAGATGAGCTCATTTGAGAGGGGCTAAGGCCCGAACTACGAAAATATATGCAGTGGTTATCTTCTCAGAAGAAAAAGATGGCATATCTATACTATTAAAGTATTTCGGGTCACTTACGACTCGCGGGAGAATTGATCCCCACGCGGACTTTGTGCGGCAACGGCGCCCCCCAAAGTAGGACCCTCTGTGGGAGACTTCTTCTCCCGTTTGGAAGCTTCGGCTTCCGAATCCCCAGGCGCAATCCTTTTCCTCTTCTGGTCGCCTTCCCTCATGGAGATGCTCGCTCCCTCAGCTAGAATGGGCAGCGTTGGGGGCCCGCGTCCGCCCGCGTTATCCTCCATAGTATCTTCCTTCAAGGGCTCCGGGCAAGGTGCGGTCCGGAGCATCTTTTCCAATACCTGATTTTCCAAACCCTCAGGGAGGGGGGCCGAACACCGAATCAACTTCGCCTTTGTTAGCCAGTCCTGGTCAAAAAGCAAACTGTCAGAAATAACTTCGTAACAAAGGAGAGATAGTATGTTCGGCCGGAAGATGCCTTACTTGTTTGGCGGCGCGGTTAGTACTCAGACCCACGTCCTCGGAGATTTCCGGACACTCCACCTGAGGTCCGAAGAATGGCTTGTACATCTCCTCGTGCGTCAGGCCGAGAAAACTTTGAATGACGCACGGTCCCTCGGGATTGAACTCCCATAGGCGAAGAGGCTGGCGTTTGCAAGGCTGGACTTGATGAACCAGCATAACTTGTATTACCGCGACCAAACTGAAATCTCCATTGAAGAGATCTCGAATGCGGCTTTGCAGTATAGGCACGTCCTTGGCTGGCCCCCACCTCAGACCTCTGCTAATCCATGCCATCAGTTGTGATGGAGGGCCCGAGCGGAAAACAGGGGCGGCTGCCCACTTGGCACTTCTAGGAGCCGTGATGTAGAACCACTCCTATTGCCACAATTCAGACACCTCTGGGATGGAACCTTTGGGCCACGGAGCTCCCGTCATCTTGCGTATTGAGGCACCTCCACACGCTGCATGTTGCCCCTCGATCATCTTCGGCTTCACTTCAAAGGTCTTGAGCCAGAGGCCAAAGTGAGGGGTGACCCGGAGGAAGGCCTCGCACACGACAATGAATGTCGTGATATGAAGAAAGGAGTCCGGAGCTAGATCATGGAAGTCTAGCCCGTAATAAAACATCAGACCCCTGACGAACGGATCCAAAGCAAGGCCTAGACCTCGGAGGAAGTGGGAGACAAACACGACGTTCTCGTTGGGTTCGGGGGTGGGAACGGCCTGCCCTTGGGGAGGCAGCCGATGCAAAATCTCGGCGGTCAGATATCTGGCCTCCCTCAACTTCTTGATGTCTTCTTCCGTGACGGAGGAAGGCATCCATCAGCCTTGAAGGCTAGATCTGGACATGACTGGAGGTTCGGAGCACCTGACCTAAACTTCGGGCGTTTGGGCTTGAGGTGGGGGAAGGATTCGATTGAGCACGGGAGGGAAAAATAAAAGCCTTGTCCCCTTTATAAAGAGGGTGAATATCAAGCGTCGTCTCCGTGTCCATTTGGACTTGCCTATAATCTAGGAGTCCTAGAAGCGGTTGGGTTACCCACGCCTGTATTGATGAGAATCCCGGGATAAGGGGACATGATCTCTGCTTTAACAAGACGTGCCAAGGAAACCGCCTCGCATAACGCGCTGAGGTGGGATAATAAAACGACTCAGATAAAGGCTTGGCCGTGGTGTGACACGCTATGGAATACGTCAGCAGATTAGATTGGTGTAAATATTATTCTCTCTATGGCAATATGTGAAAACTTATTTTGCAGAGCCGGACACTATTTTCGTGTTCAAAACCTTCTATGAAGTACTTGGAGGAGGAACCCGCCTTGCAATGCCGAAGACAATCTGCGCGCCAGACTCGTCGTCATTGAAGCCTGGTTCAGGGGCTACTAAGGGAGTCCTAGATTAGGGGGTGTTCGGATAGCCGGACTATACCTTCAGCCGGACTCCTGGACTATGAAGATACAAGATTGAAGACTTCGTCCCGTGTCCGGGAGGGACCTTCCTTGGCGTGGAAGGCAAGCTTGGCGATACGGATATGTAGATCTCCTACCATTGTAACCGACTCTATGTAACCCTAACCCTATCCGGTGTCTATATAAACCGGAGGGTTTAGTCCGTAGGACAACATACACATCAACAATCATACCATAGGCTAGCTTCTAGGGTTTAGCCTCTTCGATCGTGTGGTAGATCTACTCTTGTACTACCCATATCATCAATATTAATCAAGTAGGACGTAGGGTTTTACCTCCATCGAGAGGGCCTGAACCTGGGTAAAACTTCGTGTCCCTTGCCTCCTGTTACCATCCGGCCTAGACGCATAGTTCGGGACCCCCTACCCGAGATCCGCCGGTTTTGACACCGACAGTCCACCTGCCCCGAAGGACCTAATGGGCTGTAGTTGGGTGGGAACCAGCCCCTTAGTGGGCTGGTGCGCCCCCAAGGGCCCAAGGCGCCTAGGGTTGGAAATCCTAGGGGGGTGTTGCCCCCCCCCCGGGGGGGGGGGGCGCCCCCCCTAGTTGGAAACCCTAAGGGGGACGCTGCCCCCCCGAGGGGCCGGCCCCCTCTCCCCTTCCCCCTATAAATAGTGGGGGTGGTGGGTGGGCAACCGCACCCCTTCTCCTAGCGCAGCCCTCCCCCCTTCCTGCACCTTCTCCTCCTCCGTAGCGCTTAGCGAAGTTCTGCCGAAGAACCATGAGCTCCACCGCCACCACGTCGTCGTGCTACCGGAGCTCTCCCTCAACCTCTCCTCCCCCTTGCTGGATCAAGAAGGAGGATACATCCCCGGGCTGTACGTGTGTTGAACGCGGAGGCCCCGTCATTCGACGCTTACATCGGAATCAACCGCGATCTGAATCGCTACGAGTACGACTCCTTCATCCGCGTTCTTGTAACGCTTCCGCATCGCGATCTTCAAAGGTATGAAGATGCACTCCCCTCTCATTGCTAGTAAACTCCATAGATTGATCTTGGTGATGCATAGATTTTTTTTTAATTTCTGCAACGATCCCCAACAAAGAAATTATGCTGAAAAAAGCAAAAAGCATTGGGAACAGCTCTGGCAATAATTTCAAGAATCAGATGAGTGGTGGGGCTTGTCAGCATAATGTTGGTGAAGACAGAAGCAGAAATGACATGTTTAGCAGACAGGTTTGTGGGAAATGCAAAGATCCAAGACACCTCACCTGAGACCGCAAAGTTGGTCATTGTTTGATCTGTGGTAGAGATAATCACATCACTGGAGACTGTAACATGTTGAAACACATGAAACAAGTGCCCAAATATGTTGGATATGCTGCAAAGGGTTTAAAAGTGTTGTTGGTGTTGGAAATATTCCCTGGAGGCAATAATAAAGTGGTTATTATTATATTTCCGTGTTCATGATAATTGTCTATTGTTCGTGCTATAATTGTATTAACCGAAAACCGTAATACATGTGTGAATACATAGATCGTAATATGTACCTAGTAAGCCTCTAGTTGACTAGCTCGTTGATCAATAGATGGTCATGGTTTCCTGACCATGGACATTGGATGTCATTGATAACGGGATCACATCATTAGGAGAATGATGTGATGGACAAGACCCAATCCTAAGCGTAGCACAAGATCGTGTAGTTCGTCTGCTAAAGCTTTTCTAATGTCAAGTATCATTTCCTTAGACCATGAGATTGTGCAACTTCCGGATACCGTAGGAATGCTTTGGGTGTACCAAATGTCACAACATAACTGGGTGGCTATAAAGGTGCACTACAGGTATCTCCAAAAGTGTCTGTTGGGTTGGCACGAATCGAGACTGGGATTTGTCACTCTGTATGACGGAGAGGTATCTCTGGGCCCACTCAGTAATGCATCATCATAATGAGCTCAATGCGACTAAGGAGTTAGCCACAGGATCATGCATTATGGAACAAGTAAAGAGACTTGCCAGTAACGAGATTGAATGAGGTATAGAGATACCGACGATCGAATCTCGGGCACGTAACATGGCGATAGACAAAGGGAATTGTATACGGGATTGATTGAATCTCCGACATCGTGGTTCTTCCGATAAGATCATCGTGGAACATGTGGGAGCCAACATGGGTATCCAGATCCCGCTGTTGGTTATTGGCCGGAGAGATGTCTCGGTCATGTCTGTATGGTTCCCGAACCCGTAGGGTCCATACACTTAAGGTTCGATGACGCTAGGGTTATAGGGAAAGTATGTACGTGGTTACCGAATGTTGTTCGGAATCCCGGATTAGATCCCGAACATCACGAGGAGTTCCGGAATGGTCCGGAGATAAAAAAATTATATATAGGAAGTGAGGATTTGGACACCGGAAGTGTTCCGGGCATCATCGGTAATGTACCGGGACCACCGGAAGGGTTCCGGGGGTCCACCGGGAGGGGCCACCAGCCCCGGAGGCTTGCATGGGCCAAGAGTGGGAAGGGACCAGCCCCTGAGTGGGCTAGTGCGCCTCCCACCAAGGCCCAAGGCGCATCACAAGGGAAGAGGGGAAACCCTAGGCGCAGATGGGCCTAAGGCCCGTCCTAGGGCGCGCCCCCCTCAATCCCATCTAGGGCTGCCCCCTAGGGTGGGAACCCTAGAGGGGGCGCAACCCCCTCCCCTCCTCCTATATATAGTGGGAGTTTTGGGGCTGCCATACACGAAAGTCTCTCTCTTTCTCGGTGCAGCCCTACCTCTCCACCTCCTCGTCTTTCATAGTGCTTGGCGAAGCCCTGCTGGAGAACCGCGATGGTCCACCACCACCATGCCGCCGTGCTGCTGCTGGAGTTATCTTCCCCAACCTCTCCCTCTTCCTTGCTGGATCAAGGTGCGGAGACGTCACCGGGCTGCACGTGTGTTGAACGCGGAGGCGCCGTTGTTCGGTGCTTAGATTGGAATCGACCGCGATCTGAATCACTGCGTGTACGACTCCATCAACCATGTTCTTGTAATGTTTCCGCTTAGCGATCTTCAAGGGTATGAAGATGCACTCCCTCTCTCTCGTTGCTAGTATCTCCTAGTTTGATCTTGGTGACACGTAGGATTTTTTTTGAATTATTGCTACGTTCCCCAACAATGGCATAATGAGCTAGGTTTATGCGTAGATTCTATGCACGAGTAGAACACAAAGCAGTTGTGGGCGATGATTTGTTCAATTTGCTTACCGTTACTAGTCTTATCTTGATTCGGCGGCATTGTGGGATGAAGCAGCCCGGACCGACCTTACACGTACGCTTACGTGAGACTGGTTCCACCGACTGACATGCACTTGATGCATAAGGTGGCTGGCGGGTGTCTGTCTCTCCCACTTTAGTTGGATCGGATTCGATGAAAAGGGTCCTTATGAAGGGTAAATAGCAATTGGCATATCACCGTTGTGGTTTTGCATAGGTAAGAAACGTTCTTGCTAGAAACCTATAGCAGCCACGTAAAACATGCAACAACAATCAGAGGACGTCTAACTTGTTTTTGCAGGGTATGCTATGTGATGTGATATGGCCAAAAGGATGTGATGAATGATATATGTGATGTATGAGATTGATCATGTTCTTGTAATAGGAATCACGACTTGCATGTCGATGAGTATGTGATGCGGAGCATCCCAAGGCCATCCCCATGGACCCAACTACATCTCCTACGACACCTCTTGGACCCATGACACGAGCACGTGCAAGAGCTCTGGAAACCGAGGTGACATCTCTCCTCTCACATTTCCACTTTGATGCACACGAGACATGGCTACTACCTCATACGGATACTTTGTGCATGCTCAGGTACCATGGAGAAGCTAAGGAGCAAGGATAAGAAGAAGAGGAAGATGGATGTGAAGACGGAGACGAAGAAGAAGGGTTGTTCAAAGTCTCCAGGCTCCGGACGACCGACGAGCCCTGGACGTCCGACGAGCCCTGGACGTCCGACGACCTCCAGGCTCCGGACGTCCGGCCTCCTACGGACGACTGACACTTCCACATCCGAGCCAAAACAGACGGACATCCGATGCCCTACGGACGACCGATGCCCGGACGTCCGACCCCGACCGGACGACCGAACGAAGACAACCCGAGCCGAATTTACGGACGTCCGGAACCTCGCGAGCCTCCAGACGACCGATGATGTCCGACGCCTGTGCAATGATTCGTGTTGCGCCGCAGCCCATGTACCCCTTCACCCCCTCATTTGCACTAAGACTATATATACTCCCCCTCGTCCAACTTTCTAGGGTTAGCGTTGGTTTAGCTCATTTTGAGAGATAGAGCTTCGCTCATCCACATCAGATCTACTCCTCGTGAGAGACCGCGGCCTCTTCGGAGAAGATCCCTTTGGATTCAAGACCCTCTTGCGGAGAAGACATCAAGACCCCCTCTTGGGCGGCCCCCTCAAGACCTCCTCACAGAGAAGATCGTGCTATTTGTATCGTCCTTAGTTGATTATGGATCGTGTGAACTCTTATGTATCTGAGGATCTAGCACATGTGTGACTTGTTCTTGTTAGTTTGAGTGTTCCTCTCGTTCTTCCCCTCGTGTTTCCCTCGTTTTCCCCTTGTGTTCTTCGTGTTCTTCTCGGGATTTCGCTCCTTTCGTGAAAGATCGGCCTATAGGGTTCCTACCCTACATCATCATGGTATCAAGAGCCACGTTGATCATGATTTCGGAGCCTCCCCATTGTGTTGTCTAGCTTTGTTTTGTTGATTTCATCCTAATTCAAAAATTTCCACACAAAAATAGCCCCAATTTTTTTTTGTGATTTGTTAGTGTTTTGAGATTTTGTTGGTTTGGATCCGTGGATTTTCTTTGTTTTGAGTGGATCTAGATTTTCCCCCCATTCCCCACCCTTTCCATCCACAAAATTCTCCGGATTTGACCATTTTCGTCATCCCAATCACGAACATGTGAAGTTCATCCCATGCCCGATTTTCGCCCAGGCACGGACGTCCGACCCAGCCCGGACATCCGACGACCGGACGACCGGCCCAGCCCGGACGTCCGACCGACCCTGACGAAACTGTTTTTTTCAGTGTAGTCACCACCACCGCCCCACATTTCCGCATACGCACTCCTACCACCATTACACCATCACCACTTCTGCATAGCACCACCATTTGGACCGTTCCGCTCTCCGACACGTGTTGCCACTTCGAGCTTTGAGAATTGACTTGCGGTTCTGTATCCTTTTGTGTTTCAGCTATCTAGGTACGGTTCGACATCAACATCACCGCCGCTCATCTTCGCCACAGACGCGTCAACAACAATGACCACCTCGACTACATCTTGATATTCTTGATTGGATCACCGTCATCCGTTCTTGCTTACGGACGCGGAACCAAAGAACGATAACCTCGTCTTGGTATTGGACATATCACTCTTGCCATTACATTGATAGCCATCATAGCCTTACTCCTTTGCGTTGCTTACCCATCGAGACTAGCCATTGAGTATTGCCGGCAACGAGACTTTTGCACATTAGTGATCATACTTCCCATAGCATACATACATCATTGTTGCATATCTTGGTATCATCTCTTGTGTCACAAAGTTGTCATCGTATACACAATTGCTATCTTGGTTCGTCTAGCATTGCATGAGAAAAGAGGTCCAACATCAAAGAGCCAAACAAGCTTTTAAGCAAAGAGGAAAGATAAGCAAAGAGCTTTTAAGCAAGAACCATAGCATCATACAACATTAAGATTGTCATACTAGATCATCTTGGATCATATCATAGAAACACCTTGCATAGAGCATACTTGGGATAGCAGTCCTTGCATTTTCGCTAAGTAGGTTGTGCACAAGTTCTTTGTATCCGCCTATTGTGCAATCGTGCTAGCATCTCTCTAGTGTTGTGCAACAAGAGCATTTTTGTGGATTCCACATTTGGCTCACCCTTTGGTTGCATGACCCCACTTATCTTTTTGCGTGTGTGTTTCCGTGTACCTTATATGCTTGGTCTACTTGTTACATTGCATCTTGCGAATCTTTTCCAACATTATTGAAACTCACTTACGATTGCATCAAATTTTGTGCCACCATCCTAGCCAAGCTCCACCATAAACTTTTACTTGTGTAGGTGTGAGAAACCGACAAGAGCTAGTACCAATTGTGCTATTTCCTTGTCCTACATTGGAGTGATCATCGATCCACTTTCAACTTCGGTCAAGGTACATTTGGTATTCGTTCTTCTCTTTCTACCACTCACATTTGTCTTGGAATGATGGATAGGCCAAGTACTTCTACCAACCCACTCTTCATTGAGCACGACGACGACATGAACTCCTACATCACCAAGAGCCACCTCTTTGGTGCACAACGTGCTTTGCATCAAGAGCAACAAGCAATGAGTGAACGCATCGACAACCTCGCCGCCGACTTGCGACTCTCCGAGCAACGTACAAGGGACTACTTCGACCACAAGCTCGACGATCACAAGCAAGAGAATGACGCAAGGATGGACGAGATTCATGCTTTGTTGCTCAACCGCTCTTCTTCCACTTTGTCTTCATCAAGACAGACTCGCTCAAATCAACACTCCGACTTCACCCTCTCCATCTCAAGTACACCGACATCAAACACTCTTCGTCGTGCCGCGCACAATGATCGTCAAGCAAGCCTCAATCCTCTAAGCGATACCGACTCTCAAGAGCGCCGACAACGTCAAACTCAATAGGCCTTTGCGCTAGCACGAGAACGGCAACGACAACGCCAACATGAAGAGGAAGAGCGAGTGCGTCTACACCAAGTAGCACAAGATGCCGAAGCACAACGCCAAGAACAACAACTCCATGAAGCTCAAGCACTTGAGGTGCAACAAGCCCTCCAAGATTCAAGTCGAGCCATAGCCAACCGAAGCCGACAAGCTCGTGAACAAGAAGACGCATTTCGCGAAGAACTTCATGAACGACGACATCAAGCTCGCGTGCATCGTCATGTCCCTCAAGTTTCTCCTAAAGCTCAACAAGCTCCTCCACAAGCTCGCCAAGAACATCAAGTTCATCAAGAGCATGAAGAGAATGGACATCCTCCATGACAAGAGCAACATGAGGTTGACAATCCTCCTCACCAAGAGTGACACGAGTTTGATAATCATCTACAACACGGGCATCATCATCCCCAACCCCAACACAATGAAGAGCAACGCTATGGCAAGCTCAAATTCACCATGCCCAAGTTCAACAGAAGCAACGATCACGAAGAGTACCTTTCATGGGCATTGAAAGTTGACAAGATCTTCCGTTTGCACAACTACGACGAAGAGAAGAAGATCGTGATGGCATCCCTTGAGTTCCAAGACTATGTCCTCATTTGTGGGAACAAGTTATCGAGCGCCGAGAGGCAAGAGGTGAACCACCCATCACCACGTGGACGCAAATGAAGGATGTCATGAGAGCATGCTTTGTGACTACCTACTACAATCGTGATCTTTTCAAGAAACTCCAACTACTCAAGCAAGGAACCAAGAGCGTTGAAGAGTACTACAAGGAAATGGAGATTGCCATGATAAGAGCCAATGTCACGGAAGATGATGAGCAAACAATGGCACGTTTCTTGAATGGACTCAACCATCCTATCAAGAAGATCGCCGAATTCCAACCATACTCGAACCTCATCGAGCTAGTGCATCAAGCTACCAAAGCAGAACGCCAAGTGCAAGATGATTTCAAGTATGCCAAATTCTCATCCAAGTCATACGGCTTCTCCAACAACCAAGCTTCAACGACTCCAACACCGTCTATCAAGCCTTCTACAAACAACATCGGCAAGTCGAGTTCCAAGAAAGCTTCGTCAACTCCAAGTCATCCTCATAATACGAGCAACTCCAAGCCAAGAGCTTCATCATCTTAAACTCCAACCGATGATACCGTCAAGACAAGTTCCATCAAATGGTTCACATGCAGAGGCCAAGGCCACAAGTCCTATGAATGCACCTACAAGTGGACCATGATCCTCAATGCCACCGACACCTACGATTTGATGAGTGAAGGAGAAATGGACGCTCTTGAGCAAGTCGCCATGCACCGGCAAGTGAACGATGAAGAGGAACAAGTCTTTTGCGATGAAGACTCAAGTCCCGCTCTTGTCGTCTCCAAAGTCTTGACTCTCCAACATCACCAAGAAGAAGAGCAAAGATGCCACATATTCCACACCAAGGCCGGCATCAATGGACGATCCGTCAAGGTCATCATCGATGGAGGGAGTTGTCATAATCTCACAAGTGAAGAACTTTGCTCCAAAATCCAATTGCCCAAGACGAAGCACCCTCATCCATACAAAGTGCAATGGCTTAGCGACTCCGGCACTATCCAAGTCGAGCATCGAGTACAAGTATCCTTCAAAATTGGCGCCTATGAAGACTCCTTGGAGTGCGACGTCGTTCCAATGACCGTTTGCCATCTTCTCCTTGGACGCCCATGCCAATTTTATAGAGGAGTCATCCACAACGGCCGAATGAACCACTACATCTTCAAGATGAAGGGCAAGGAGTACGTCCTTCGTCCAATGTCGCCTAGCCAAGTGATCACCGACAAGCAAGCCACCCATTGTGGAGATCATAGTGAGAGAGCGAGCCACAAAAAAGAGAGTGAGTGCCACAAGCCCAAATCGAACACCTCCACGATGAGCGAAATGAAGAAATTAGTCCTATTTGCCACCAAAAGTGAGATAAGAGGAGTGTGTGAGAACCCATCTAGTGTCCTACACTACGTCATTATGTGCAAGGACAATGCCCCACAAACTAACACTTCTCACACTCTTCCTCTAGTGTTATCTTCTCTTTTGCAGGAATTTCACGATGTTTTCCCCGACAAGCTACCTTCGGGACTATCTCCACTACGAGGCATTGAGCACCGCATTAACCTCATCCCCGGAGCACCGCTTCCAAACAAAGCTCCCTACCGCGTCAACCCCGAAGAAACCAAAGAAATACACCGACAAGTAAAGCATCTCATAGACCATGGACATGTGCGTGAAAGTTTGAGCCCTTGTGCCGTCCCGGTCATTCTTGTGCCAAAACGAGACGGTAGCTTTCGCATGTGCTATGATTGTAGACCTATCAATGCTATTACCATTCGTTATAGGTATCCCATTCCACGCCTTGATGATATACTTGATGAACTTAGTGGTGCCACTATCTTTTCAAAAATTGATCTTAAGAGTGGTTACTATCAAATCCGCATACAAGAGGGTAATGAATGGAAAACCGCTTTCAAAACCAAGTTTGGCTTGTATGAGTGGTTAGTCATGCCTATGGGTCTCTCGGAAGCACCGGGTACTTTTATGCGTCTTATGAATCATGTCTTTCGCCCTTACATTGGTGTGTTTGTTGTGGTCTACTTTGACGATATCCTTGTTTATAGCAAATCTCTTGGAGATCATGTCACCCATGTCCGAACCGTGTTGCAAACTCTTCGAAAAGAGCATCTCTATGCTAATATGGAGAAATGCCTTTTTGGCGTTGACAAGATCTTTTTCTTGGGTTTTGTTGTTTCTTCTAAGGGTGTTCATGTTGATGATTCCAAGATCAATGCTATTAAGACTTGGCCACAACCAACCAATTTGCATCAAGTGCGTAGCTTTCTTGGCATTGCAGGTTTCTATCGTCGCTTTGTGAAAGATTTTAGCACCATTGCTTCTCCTTTGCATGCTTTGAGCAAGAAGAATGCGCCTTTTGATTGGGGACCATCCCAAGATACCGCTTTCAATGAGCTTAAGAATTTGCTTACTCATGCTCCCGTGCTTGCATTACCCAACTTTGACAAACCCTTTGAGATTCATTGCGATGCTAGTGGTATATGGAATAGAGGTGTGTTAACGCAAGAAAAGCGCCCCATAACTTACTTTAGTGAGAAACTCTCCGGCGCGCAACTCAATTACCCCATCTATGACAAAGAGCTATATGATTTAGTCCGTGTTTTGCATGAATGGGAACACTATCTTCGCCCTCATGAGTTTATCATTCGTACCGATCATGAAACACTCAAGTATCTTAAGGGCCAAACCAAGTTGAACAAGCGTCATGCTAAATGGAGTGAATTTATTGAGTCTTTTCCTTATGTCATCAAGTACATTAAAGGTAGAGAAAACATTATGGCGGATGCCCTTTCTCGCATATGCATGCTTGTTACTCAACTTGAATTGGATGTCATTGGATTTGATCATATCAAAGACTTGTATGAGCATGATCCTACTTTTGCTACTCCTTATGCCAAGTGTTTGTTGCACACCTCTTGGGAACGCTATTACATCAAAGATGGATATCTTATGAGAGCTAACAAACTTTGCATCCCTGAGTCTTCTCTTTGTTTGTTACTTTTGCAGGAATCTCATGGAGGAGGCTTAATGGGACATTTTGGATGAGACAAGACATTCGCCACACTCTCGAAGAACTACTTTTGGCCCAAGATGTTTCGCGATGTCAACCGCTTCACCAACCAATGCTCTACATGTCGCAAAGCTAAGTCCAAAGCTCAATCCCATGGTCTTTATATGCCTCTACCAATTCCATATCAAATATGGGAAGACATTAGCATGGACTTTGTACTTGGTTTGCCTAGGACTCGAAATGGGAAGGATTCGGTATTTGTCGTTGTGGACCGTTTCTCAAAAATGGCACATTTCATTCCTTGCAACAAGATAGACGATGCTTCACATGTTGCTACTCTCTTTTGTAGGGAAATATTGCATCTACACGGAGTGCCGAAGACGATCGTCTCGGACCGCGACGTCAAGTTCCTTAGCTACTTTTGGAAGACCCTATGCACCAAGCTCGGAATCAAGCTACTTTTCTCCACTGCGTATCATCCACAAACCGATGGCCAAATAGAAGTTACCAACCACACACTCTCCACTCTACTACGAGTACTCATCAAGAAGAACATCAAGGAGTGGGAGGAGTGCATACCTATGGCCAAGTTCGCCTACAACCGAGCAATACACTCAACAACCAGCAAGTCCACCTTCGAGATCGTCTACGGGTTCAACCCTTTGTCCCCTTTGGACATTCTCCCTCTACCACTCCAAGAGCGCATCAATTTGGACGCAAGTGCACGTGTGACACATCTCAAGAAGGTGCATGAAGATACAAGAAACACCATCGAGCGCCCAGTTCACCGCCTTGCGACCAAGCTCAACTTCAACAAGCAACCTATGGTCTTCAACATTGGTGATCTCGTGTGGCTACACCTTCGCAAGGATCGCTTTCCACAAGAACGCAAGTCCGAGCTTCGACCACGAGCAGATGGACCCTTCAAGGTGCTCGCACGATACAACGACAACGCTTACAAGATCAACCTCCCACACAATAAGTACAACGTGAGCGACATCTTCGACGTCAAAGATCTCTCTCCCTTCCATGGTGATGAAGAATTTGATCCGAGGACGGATCTTCCCCAAGGGAGGGGAGATGATGTGGAGCATCCCAAGGCCATCCCCACGGACCCAACTACATCTCCTACAACACCTCTTGGACCCATGACACGAGCACGTGCAAGAGCTCTTGAAACCGAGGTGACATCTCTCCTCTCACATTTCCACTTTGATGCACACGAGACATAGCTACTACCTCATATGGATACTTTGTGCTTGCTCAGGTACCATGGAGAAGCTAAGGAGCAAGGAGAAGAAGAAGAGGAAGATGGACGTGAAGACGGAGACGAAGAAGAAGGGTTGTTCAAAGTCTCCAGGCTCCAGACGACCGACGAGCCCCAGATGTCCGACGACCTCCAGGCTCCGGACATTCGGCCTCCTCCGGACGACCGACACTTCCACATCCAAGCCAAAACAGACGAACATCCGACGCCCTACGAACGACCGACGTCCGGACGTCTGACCCCGACCGGACGACCAACCGAAGACAACCCGGGCCGAATTTACGGACGTCCGATAGGCACCGGACGTCCGGACCCTCGCGAGCCTCCGGACGACTGGTGACCTCCGAACGTCTGACGCCTGTGCAATGATTCGTGTTGGGCCGCATCCCATGTACCCCTGCGCCCCCCTCATTTGCACTAAGACTATATATACTCCCCTTGTCCAACTTTCTAGGGTTAGCATTGGTTTAGCTCATTTTGAGAGATAGAGCTTCGCTCATCCACATCAGATCTACTCCTCGTGAGAGACCGCGGCCTCTTCGGAGAAGATCCCTTTGGATTCAAGACCTCCTTGCGGAGAAGACATCAAGACCCCCTCTTGGGCGGCCCCCTCAAGACCTCCTCACGGAGAAGATCATGCTACTTGTATCGTCCTTAGTTGATTGTGGATCGTGTGAACTCTTGTGTATCCGAGGATCTAGCACATGTGTGACTTGTTGTTGTTAGTTTGAGTGTTCCTCTCGTTCTTCCCCTCGTGTTTCCCTCGTTTTCCCTCGTTTTTCCCCTTGTGTTCTTTGTGTTCTTCATGGGATTCCGCTCCTTTCATGAAAGATCGGCTTATAGGGTTCCTACCCTTCATTAGTATGACAACCGGCAGGAGCCATAGGAGTTGTCTTAATTTATTTATGACCTATGTGTGAATGAAAACGCCATGTAATTACTTTACTTTATTGCTAACCGTTAGCCATAGTAGTAGAAGTAATAGTTGGCGAGACAACTTCATGAAGACACGATGATGGAGATCATGGTGTCATGCCGGTGACGATGGTGTTCATGCCACGCCTCGAAGATGGAGATCAAAGGCGCAAGATGATATTGGCCATATCATGTCACTTTATGATTTTCATGTGATGTTTGTCATGTTTACATCTTATTTGCTTAGAATGACGGTAGCATAAATAAGATGACCCCTCACTAAAATTTCAAGAAAAGTGTCCCCCCTAACCGTGCACCATTGCGAAGGTTCGTTGTTTCGAATAACCATGTGATGATCGGGTGTGATAGATTTTAACATTCACATACAATGGGTGTAAGCCAGATTTACACATGCAAAACACTTAGGTTGACTTGACGAGCCTAGCATGTATAGACATGGCCTCGGAAAACGAGAGACCGAAAGGTTGAACATGAGTCATAAAGTAGATACGATCAACATGGAGATGTTCATCGTTGATGACTAGTCCGTCTCACATGATGATCGGACACGGCCTAGTCGATTCAGATCGTCTATCACTTGGATGACTAGAGGGATGTCTGTCTGAGTGGGAGTTCGTTAAATAATTTGATTAGATGAACTTAAATATCATGAACTTAGTCTAAAATGTATTTACAATATGTCTTGTAGATCAAATGGCCCACGCTAATGTTGTCCTCAACTTCAACGCGTTCCTAGAGAAAACCAAGCTGAAAGGTGATGGTAGCAACTATACGGATTTGGTCCGTAACTTGAGGATCATCCTCATAGCTGCTAAGAAAGCATATGTCCTTGAAGCACCGCTAGGTGACGCACCAATTTTCCCAGCAACTCAAGACGTTATGAACGCCTGGCAGTCGCGTAGTGATGATTACTCCCTGGTTCAGTGCGACATGCTTTACAGCTTAGAACCGGGGATCCAAAAGCGTTTTGAGCAGCACGGACCATATGAGATGTTCCAAGAGCTGAAAATGGTTTTCCAAGCTCATGCCCGGGTCAAGAGATATGAAGTCCCCGACAAGTTCTACAGTTGTAAGATGGAGGAAAACAGTTCTGTCAGCGAGCATATACTCAAAATGTCTGGGTTGCACAACTGCTTGTCTTAGCTGGGACTTAATCTTCCAGATGACTCGGTCATTGACAGGATCCTCCAGTCGCTTCCACCTAGCTACAAGAGCTTTGTGATGAACTACAATATGCAAGGGATGGAGAAGTCCATTCCTGAGTTATATTCAATGCTGAAATCAGCGGAGGTGGAAACCAAAAAGGAACATCAAGTGTTGATGGTGAATAAAACTACTAGTTTCAAGAAAGGCAAGGGTAAGAAGAACTTCAAGAAGGACGGCAAAGGAGTTGTCGCGCTCGGTAAATCAGTTGCCGGGAAGAAGCCAAAGAATGGACCCAAGCCCGAGACTCAGTGCTTTTATTGTAAGGGAAATGGTCACTGGAAGCGGAACTGCCCCAAGTACTTAGCGGATAAGAAGGCCGGCAACACCAAAGGTATATGTGATATACATGTTATTGATGTGTACCTTACTAGCGCTCGTAGTAGCTCCTGGGTATTTGATACTGGTGCGGTTGCTCATATTTGTAACTCAAAATAGGAGCTACAGAATAAGCGGAGACTAGCAAAGGACGAGGTGATGATGCGCGTCGGGAATGGTTCCAAGGTCGATGTGATCGCCGTCGGCACGCTCCCTCTACATCTACCTATGGGATTAGTTTTAAACCTCAATAATTGTTATTTAGTACCAGCTTTGAGCATGAACATTGTATTTGGATCTCGTTTAATGCGAGATGGCTACTCATTTAAATCCGAGAATAATGGTTGTTCCATTTATATGAAAGATATGTTTTATGGTCATGCCCCACTGGTCAATGGTTTATTTTTGTTTAATCTCGAACGTGATGTTACACATATTCACAGTGTGAATGCCAAAAGATGTAAGGTTGATAATGATAGTCCCACATACTTGTGGCACTGTCACCTTGGTCACATTGGTGTCGAACACATGAAGAAACTCCATGCAGATGGACTTTTGGAGTCTCTTGATTATGAATCATTTGACACGT
This sequence comes from Triticum aestivum, assembly GCF_018294505.1. Lineage (NCBI taxonomy): Eukaryota > Viridiplantae > Streptophyta > Magnoliopsida > Poales > Poaceae > Triticum > Triticum aestivum. Next base: position 254,458,556 of record NC_057794.1, read on the forward strand.
GTGAACCATGCCTCATGGGCAAAATTGTCACACCCTAGAAAGTTCTTGCATTACAATGTGTGCATCATGTTTAATTTTCCCAGAAAGATGAAATGGGGATAACAGAACCCCCAGCACCCCCTTAAACCAACTAGGGTTTACTAAATCATTTTCAATGAACCCAAAATGCCCTTCTAAAATGTTCATCATCTTTGCATTGGTCTAGAGCCTCTCCCAAAATGGTGCACATTTTTCTAGCCCATTCTGGATTTTTTTGAATTAAATCATATTGTATTTGACTTTGGGCATTTAAATACTATAAATAATTTAAGTGCTCAAATAATTCTGAAACTAAATGTGGGTCACTAGAATTATCCAGAGAGAGTCCACAAATTATTTCAGGAGTTTACAAAATGGGTTAGTACTTTTACTAATTCAAAACAGAGGAAAAGAAATAGAAAAATAGAAAGAATTAGGAAAAGGCAGAGAGTGAGAGAGTTATCTGGCAGCCCATATGGCTGGCCCAGCCCACCAGGGGCAGGGAGGTCTTCTTCCTCCCGCCAGTCGGACACACGGCGCGTGGCCGACGCACGCCGGCGCATGCCTCGGCCACCTCCTGCTTGCCACCCCCCTCATCGCCCTGGACCTCCCTCGCGATGCCACACACCCCCTGGACCTTCCTCACTCTCTCCCGTGCTTCTTCCCCCTCCTCTGCTCTCTCTCGCGCCACACCCGAGCGCGCCCGTCGCCGCCGTTCGCTGCCACCATGGCCATCGACCACCCCTCGCCCTGCCGATGAGTCCAGAAGCTCCGCCGCATCTCCCTCGACCTCCTCGCTGAGCTACGCAACGCCGGGAGCCCTGCAACGCCGTCCTCGACGCCTTCTTCAACCTCGGTGCCGGTGATCCCCGCCGCTCAATTCGCCGCCCACAGAGCATCCCCGGCCTCGCCCTCGCGCTCGTTGGACTCGCGGTGAGCCGCTGACCCGAACCCCTCTTCTCCCCCTCGCGTTCGCATGCTCTAGCCCCATCCCCCGCCATGGCCGAAGCTCGCCTCCGATCGAGCTTGTCGCCGGCGTCGCTCCGGCGACCATTTGGTCATCCCGTGCTACCTAACATGCTTACCGCACCGCGTAGTGCCTCGCTAGCGCCTCAGTTCGCGCGTTTGCATGCCACAGCCCCAACCCCGTACATGGCCGAACTCCGGCGGCCGCAAAAGAGCTCACCGCCGTCAGCTCCGGCCACCTCAGCTCCAGCCGATGCCGCTGTTGGATGCGCGAGACTCTCAGCTTTTCGTAGCCGCAACCTGCGTCCAAAACCGAGCCTTGTGGGCGTTTTTCGAAGCCCTCCCCCGCGTCTGTCGTCGCCGGCGTCAAACCGCCGGTGAGTTGACCTTGTTTGACCTGGGGTTTAACTCCCCTGGGTCAATGAAAGGTGGGCCCAGAGCCCTGCTAATTTTAGCTTAGCACTAATTAACTTTTAGTTAACCCAATAGGTCACTGACATGCGGGCCCAGGCCCCACTGACAGTTTAGTTAGTATTAACTTAACCTTGTTAATTAGTTGTTTCACTGACGTGTGTGTCCCACCAGTCAGGTTTGACCTGGGCTGGCGCCTTTGACCCGCTGACGTCACAGTGATGCAGTGCTGGCGCAATTATTTATTTTTTGGATTTATTCTTTTACATGAAATTCCAAAAAATAGCCAAAACTTCTAAAAATCATTGAAAATCAACCATAGCTCCAAATCAAACAAATTATATATGAAAAATGATCAGAAAAATTCAATCTTTCCATCTGTAATGGTTTCATGCATGACAAAACACTTTAACCTTGCTGTTTACGTGAAACAAGCTAATACACTTATAATGCATAAGAACTTAAGCTTCCATTTGAATCTTTGATTCAAATGGACCCATTTCAACTTGTTTCTGTCACAGCCCTAGCTTTACCCTGGCCTTGGACTAGTTTGGTTGCTGCATCATGTTTAAATTCAATTGAAATTTGAATTGAGGAATTTTCCAAGCCTCAAAAAACCTCTAAAAATAACCAACATTTAAATCTCATCAAATGAGTCCAAGAAAATGTTCCTGTTATTCTGTGAAAATATTGGCATGAGGTGAAATTCAAACCAATATTTTGGGAGTCACAGAAATAATTTTTTTGGGCCTTTGATTTAAATCAATAATATATTTGGGTTGGAATTATTTCTGTTATATAAGAAATAATGTCCAAATAATCCCAAACTGAAATGTTTCATGCTGGGTTTATTCTATACATTGGGCATGTTCAGTTTGGTGATTTTTGAAAGGGTCTAGGTATTTTTAGAAAAGCCACAAAGACTATAGAATAATAGAAAACAAAATTAAAAGAGAAAGAGGGAAAACCTACCCGGCCTTACCTGTAGTCGGCCCAGCTGCACCGGCCAGCCCACCTAGTGGCCCAGCCCACCAGGGGCAGAGCAGTCTTCAACCTCTGCCTACTGGCAGAGGCGTGTCGACGCGCCGTGCCCGAGCCTCCACCTCCTGCTTGCCTGCCTGGCCCCTCCCTAGCCAGCGCGACGCTGGGACCGTCTCCCCGTGGCCTCCGGAACCCACCGACCCCTCACTCACTCTTTCCCCTTCGCCTCCTCGCTCTCTTCACGCCATGGCCGACGCACGCCCGAGCTCGTCGCCACCGTAGTCGCGCCACAGCCACCCTCAAGCCTCTCCGACCTATCCTTGAGCTCCGCCACGTCTACCTCGTCCTCTCCACCAAGCTACATGATGCCGGACGCCCCCGAACGCCCTCACCACCATCTTCTTCAACCTCAGTCGCCGGAGATCCCTCTCGGCATCCCACTCAGTCTCGACCCTCCCCGGCCTCGCCGTCTGCGCCAAACGATCCTCTGTGAGCCCTCGATCGAAACCCCCCTTACCACGTCGTCGCGCGCATCCTCTAGCTAGCTCCACAGCCGGAACCGAGAGCTCCACGTCGCCGGCGATGTCACCGCCATCACTACAGCCGCTGAGGCTCGAAACCGAGTGCGTCACCGTTCTCTGCACGCTCTCAGGAGCTTGGAACGCCCACCAAATCCTCCTCCCGAGCACCCTAACGCCGAGCCCAAACTAACCCGAACTCCGGCCACCCTAGCTCCAGCCGCTGCCACGAGTGAATGCGGGTGATTCCCAGCTTCGCGTAGATGCCCTCAGCACGCCCAGCCGCGGTCTGTAGCGCCGCCCCGACCAACTCCGGCGAGTTTCCGCCGCTGCTATGGTCGCCGGCGTCACCTGCTGACGTGGCGCCATTAGCTTAGGCGCTAAACTCGTTTAGTTAGTGCCTGTGTCGATGACATGTGGGTCCCCAGGCCCAACTAGTTTAGTCTAACTCCCTGTTTAGGTTAGTGCTAATTGGTGTGGACCCCACATGTCAGCTTTGACTTGGTCAAGTCAACATTGACCGGTCCCACTTGTCATAGACCCAAACCAGCCTGAGACACTAACCAGTGGGTCCCAGCGTCAGGTTTGACTTGGGCTGATGCTGTTGACTTGATGACATCATTCTGACGTCAGGCTGACGCAGTAATGCTTTCTGGATTTTAAATAAATCGGGAATGATTTATTTAATTCAGAAAATGTCCAAAACTTCCAAAAATCATAGAAATTCAACCGTAACTCCAAATGAAATAAATTATATATGAAAAATGATCAGAAAAATCCAAGAAATCTGAATATGGCATTTTCATGCATGTTTGAACAACTTAACCTCACTGTCTAGTCCAAAACATGATAATGCACTATTTGAATTCATAGTTTGAATTTGAATTTGAACCTAGTGTTCAAACCAACTCCATTTAACTTGTTGCTAGTTGCATTAGCTCAATCAATAGCATATTGCAATATCATGATCATGCATCATATTGTTGCATCGCATTGATTGTGTTCTTCCTTGTTTGCCGGTAAATGTCCCCTCTCGGTAGACGCTGCTTTGACGCTGTGATCGTTGACACTGATGAAGACTCAATGTTATCTTCAGAAGTGCCAGGCAAGCAAAACCCCCTTGTTCATTCCGATACAATTCCCCTCTCTCGCTCCTGCTCTCTTTTACTGCATTAGGACAACAACGATTCAACTGTTACATGCTGCGGTAGTTGAACCCCTTTCCTCTGCATGACCTGTCATTGCCACAGTAAATAGATGAAACCCACTAGCATGAGTAGAAGTTGTTTGAGCCCTGATGTGCCTACTCATTCATGTTTGTTTGTCATGCCTGCTACTGCTTAGAGTTGAGTCAGGTCTGATTCATCAGGGATGAATCGGAGGTGTGTAAACATGTCCTACTGTTGAGAGCTAAGTGTGTGAACACGATTTGGTAAAGGTAGCGGTGAGAGGCCATGTAGGAGTACATGGTGGGTTGTCTCATTGAAGCCGCCCTCAGGAACTGAGTTCTGTGTTTGTGGTCCATGAAACAGTTACTACCACGCATTGGGCCCGAAACCAATGGACCCTCTCAGCTTCTTGATGACCCTTGTCCTCTGTCCAGGAGTTGCAACTAGTTTCTGGTGTTTATAGGATATGTGTTGGCGGCCGTGCGTAGCGCTGACCCTAGGGCTGGGCTATGATGCGGTAGATACACCATGGCCGGGCATGCCGGGCGCCCGTTTGGTGTCTCGGAACCCTGTACACATCGTCCGGGGCCGTATGTGGAAACCTCGGCCAAACTCCCTGCGGATGGAACCTGGATAGGCGATAAACCTGGACTAGAGACTTGAGTGTTTAGGTAGGCCGTGGCCAACACCCTCGTTGGGCTTCTGCTTGAAGGTGGCCGAGTACATGTCGTGTAAACGGCGGTAAGTGGTGAGAGCGTGTGTGAAGAAGTACACCCCTGCAGGGTTAACATCATCTATTCAAATAGCCGTGTCCGCGGTAATGGACTTCTGGGTTGCCTATAACAGTTCATAGACAAGTGAAAGTGGATACTCTAAAACTCGCAAGATAAGTGTGAGTGCTATGGATGGCCTTCTCGTAGGGAGATGGGAGCGGATCCATAGTGGTGTATTGAATGGTGAATATGTGGACTCGTGTGCACCACCTCAAAAGAGTTGCTTGCAATCATAGTTCAGGTTAGCCACTGAGTCAAAGCTGGCTTGCTATAGTTAAACTCCACCACCCCCCTTGTTGATACCGATGCATATGTAGTTTAGTTCTGATGTAAGTCTTGCTGAGTACCTTTGTACTCATGTTTGCTTAATTTATGTTTTGCAGAGAGATTTTAGTATCGCTAGTAGTTCCACGTGGACTTCGATGTTTAGCTTGTTACCTCAGCTACGATCTTGTGCCCTCGGCAGGATCTGGTAGATAGTCAGGCTTCTTAGCCTTTTTCATTTGTAGATGTCTGTTCTCAGACATGTTAAGCTTCCGCATGTGCTTTGACTCGTATGCTATGATTGTTGGGTCATGAGACCCATGTTTGTAATATCTCGCTCCTCGGAGCCTAATGAATAAATACTTGAGTTGTAGAGTTATGTTGTGATGCCATGTTGTATATACACATATCGAGCATATTGTGTGTATGATTGAAATGCTTGGTATGTGTGGGATCCGACAATCTAGTTGTTTATCCTTGGCAGCCTCTCTTATGGGGAAATGTAGTCTAGTGCTTCCATGAGCCATAGTAGTCCGCTACAGCCCGGTTCACCGGAGCCCTGTTAGACCAGCACTATTGCTCAGGACAATTGACTGGCCGGCATGTGTTTCACTTCGTTCCTGTGTCTGTCCCTTCGGGGGAAATGTCACGCGGTGACATCCGGAGTTCTGCCTAGCCTGCTACAGCCCGGGTTCCTGGAGTCCTGTTAGCCCAGTGCTACAGCCCGGATTCACACGCTGCTAACCGACATGCTCGATGTGATTCATGTATGCCTGTCCCCATAGGTTAGTGCCGCTTTGGGTTCACGACTAGCCATGTCGGACCGGGTTCTCTGTCATATGGATGCTAGCGACACTATCATATACGTGAGCCAAAAGGCGCAAACGGTCCTGGACCATGGTAAGGCGACACCCGTGGGAATACCGTGCGTGAGGCCACAAAGTGATATGAGGTGTTACCGGCTAGATCGATGTGACTTGGAATCGGGGTCCTGACAGTTTCACATTGCATTAGGCAGGACACCTCATTTTGCCATGTCATAGCATGCATCATATTGTTGCATTTTGCCATGTGTTGATTATATTCCGTGGTGTCTTTCGTGGTAGGTTCTGCCTCCGAGGATATCTTCGAGTATCCAGCTGAAGGGCAATACCCTACTACCACTCCATCAGGCAAGCAGCCCCATTGATCATATCGATACAATCCCATGTTCTCGCTTCTTCTCTCACTTACTGCATTAAGACAACAACATTTCAAACTGCTCTGTGCTGCGGTAGTTGAACCCTTATCCTCTGCATGACCTGTCATTGCCACAGTAACTAGATGAAACCCACTAGCATGTGTAGGAGTTGATTGAGCCATGTATGTGTTTCCTACCTTGCTATGCCTGCTATGCTTAGAGTTGTGTCAGGTCTGGTTCATCTGGGTGATGGGCTAGAGTGAAATGATTATGTCAGTAATGTGAGGGATGTGTTGAACATGATTTGGTAAAGGTATCGATGAGAGGCCATGTAGGAGTACATGGTGGGTTGTTTCATTGAGGCCGTCCCTAAGAACTGAGATCAGTATGTGTGATTTAAGATTCAGTTACTACCATGCATTGGGATCCTTAATTGACCCTCTCAGCTTCTTAATCACCCTAGTACTCTGTCCAGGAGTTGCAACTAGTTTCTGGTGTTTGTAGGTTATGTGTTGGAGGCCGTGCGTAGCGATGACCCTAGGGGTGGGCTATGATGCGGTAGATACACCGTGGCACGGTGTACCGAGTCACCCGTTTGGTGTCTCAGGAACCTTGTTCACATCGTTCGGGGCCGTATGTGGAAACCTCGGCCGGACTCCCTGTGGATGGAACCTGGATAGGCGATAAACCTGGACTAGAGACTTGAGTGTTTAGGTAGGCCGTGGCCGACACCCTCGTTGGGCTTCCGCTTGAAGGTTGCCGAGTACATGTCGTGTAAACGACGACAAGTGGTGAGAGTGTGTATGAAGAAGTACACCCCTGCAGGGTTAACATCATCTATTCGAATAGCCGCGTTCGCGGTAAAGGACTACTTGGTTGCCTATACAGTTCATAGACAAGTTAATGGTTACTACTAAAAGACTCAAGATAAGTGTGAGTACCGAGGATGGCCCTCTCGTAGGATGACGAGGGAGGATCCCTGATGGAGTATTGTGTTGGTGATTAGTGGACTCGTGTGCGAAAACTATTTTACTAGTGGTGTCTCATAGGATAGCTTAGCAAAGAGTCAAAGCTGGCTTGCTGCAATAACTCCACCAGCTTCTTGAGAATGAGCATGTATAGTAGGTTCTGTTGTAAGACTTGCCGAGTACCTTTGTAGTCATGTTGCTTTAATTACTGTTTTCAGACGACAACACCGCCCCCTCCGATGGGTTTTATGTAGACCTCGACGTCGATGAGTAACTTGCCACCCAGGTGGTGATTCTGGCCATGGAGGGCCTTATGTAGATAGACAGGCTTCGACAAGCCTTCTTTCTTTCTAGTGTCTGTACTCAGACTATTTGCTTCCGCATGTGCTTGTATGCTTGTATGACTTGAGTGTCGGGTCATGTGACCCCTACCTGTATGAACATGTTATGTATGGCTCTCTGGAGCCTTTAAATAAAGTACTTGAGTTGTAGAGTTTTGTTGTGATGCCATGTTGTATTTGCGCATATCGAGCATATTGTGTGTATGATTGAAATGCTTGGTATGTGTGGGATTCGACAATCTAGTTGTTTATCCTTGGTAGCCTCTCTTATGGGGAAATGTAGTCTAGTGCTCCTTGAGCCATAGTAGTCCGCTACAGCCCGGTTCACCGGAGTCCTGCTAGCCCAACACTACTGCTCAGGACACTTGACTGGCCGGCATGTGTTCGACTTTGTTCCTATGTCTGTCCCTTCGGGGAAATGTCACGCGGTGACATCCGGAGTCCTGCCTAGCCTGCTACAGCTCGGGTTCCCCGGAGTCCTGTTAGCCCAGTGCTACAGCCCGGATTCACACGCTGATGACCGACATGTTCGATGTGATTCATGGATGTCTGTCCCCATAGGTCTGTGCCGCTTTGGGTTTACGACTAGCCATGTCGGCCCGGGTTCTCTGTCATATGGATGCTAGTGACACTGTCATATACGTGAGCCAAAAGGCGCATACGGTCCCGGGCCATGGTAAGGCAACACCTGTGGGGATACCGTGCGTGAGGCCGCAAAGTGATATGAGGTGTTACCGGCTAGATTGATGTAACTTGGAATCGCGGTCCTGACAGCGTTGGCATCAGAGCCGGACTGCTTGTCGGTTCGTTGAGCCAAACTGGTCGATGTCGAGTCTAGAAATGCTTTAGTTATATGTAGGGGAATTGATTATGGGAGGGAACATAAGGCTCTTTTACTCCTTTACCTTATGCCCTCTGATCTGAGTCATTCTCTTCTCATTCTATGTGGGTTAAGGACTAGGCTCTCTTCTTTCTATCAGGTTCACGTGTTACTAATCCGTAGTAGCTTATATGATTGTTGTTACAAGCCTCAGTACGGTTTCTACTACTTTTAGTATGTTGTCAGTTGAATCAGAACCTTGATATGATGTTGTTGAGTGGTATTGCAAACTGTTGTGGATGTCTCAAATCTTTTTCTGAGCATTTACAGTCGTTATGCTGTCCAATTTCCCCTAGAAAATTCTAATGCCTTTACATTATTTTGTGCTTTCAGATGGCCACCCGTTCCCAGAACCAATTGGTTTGTCTGACCCGGTGCCTCGATGTGCCCGGCCACACGGCCATGTTGGTTCGAGTGATGGTCGAGTCAGGCTATCGGTGGTATCCGAAATATACCGTCGAGGAGCAGTTCAGAGACTTCAACCAGAGCCAGTACCTTCGTACCGTGAGGATATATCCCTCTTATCCTGGATCCACTGAGCCCCTTCACTGTTCCTATGGACTTGGGGTCACTATTGAGATGTCTGTGCAGGATGCAGCCTATTCAATGATGACTATCATTCGAGCCAGGACTGCCTTGCTTCAGAACACCGATTTCCGTTACATGCCAGCCTCACTCCCTGGAGCACAGGGGTACTATCAGGCTTTATACTATGACTCTACGCATGAGGAGTCATTACTCCGCACCACTGCCGAGATGCTCGAGGATAAGGACCGCAAAAATCGGGCCTTGTGTATGGAGCTTTTCCACACTCGTTCTGATCATTGGGCCACTTTGACTCGGTTTGCACCTGCGGTGCAGGCAGGATACATGGACATGAGGGACCTGTACCTTGTACGGTCTAGATTGCTAGGTTGTATGGAGTGGCGCGATGTAGGAGGCATCACCCCTCCTCATGGTCCCCGTCTGCCACCGCCTGTGGGACCAAGGCCACATCCGAGTCCCTATGGTCCGCAGGCTCCGCAGGACCGTCTGTTCCCAGATGATCATGTTCCACTTCCAGGCTTTGGTGGCGACTTTTATGAGGATTACTACGGAGCCGTCTGAGCTAGTAGTAGTTTCACTAGTATAGTAATAGTTGTATTCTCCACAGTCCCGCGTGACCGTGGGATACAACTTGGTGTGTATCATGCTCCGGAGGTGTAGAAAAATAATGTATAGGAGCTTGGAATGCCTCCGATGAGATGTAATGTCTTTCACCGTAGTTGTACTCTAGCCTAGGCTTGTACTAAACTATGTGCGGTGTGTATGACCAATGGTATATATATGGCAGTTTCTATATTACCATGTCGTGCAATGAACATCTTAGCATTCCATGTTATCCATTACATTCTGCACTTCCTTGCCAAGTTTGTGCCATCCTTATCTAAACCGTTGTCTTGTTTTTTTCCTAGGATGGTCAACACTCGCAGCAACCCTGCTGCCCCAGAGCAGAGAGAAGCCAGTGCAGCTAGGGGTGAAAATATGCCTCACCCGCCTTCTCTGGCCGAAGTTATGCTGGAGGCAGAAAGAAACAAGCGTGAGACTAACCGCTTGCTTGAGCGGATTGAGCAGAACACTGCACGCCATCAGCGAAACGACTTGGTGTCAATCAATGACTTCATCAAGTTGTACCCACCAAAGTTTAATCATTCCGTTGAGCCCCTCGACGCGGATGACTGGCTCCGTAGCATCACACACAAGCTACGTTCTGCCAACATAGCCGAAGCTAATAAGGTTACCTATGCTGCCTATCACCTCGAAGGCCCTGCTAGCCTTTGGTGGGAAAACTTTGAAGCTATGCGCCCGGTCGGCCAAATCACTACTTCAGCTGAATTCAGTGATGCTTTCCGTGAGCATCATGGAAGGTCTCATAGATCGCAAGAGGGAAGAGTTCTGCAATTTCACCCAAGGAAGACTGAATGTGGATGCATATAGTCGTGAATTTGGGAATCTGGCACGATATGCTCCTGAAGAGGTATCCACTGACGCTAAGAAGCAGGCAAGGTTCTGCAAGGGACTTAGCCCCGAGCTTCGCCGCGATCTTTGTCTGCACGAGTGCACCTCCTTTCAGAAGTTGGTCAATAAAGCCATCAGTGCTGAGACAAGACAATCTGACTATGACGCTTCATGCAAGCACTCTCGTGATTTTGGTTCTTCATCCGGCTCTGGATCTCAAAAGTGCCGGGTGTGGATTCCAAGAATGGCACTACCACCCAGGTTCATTCCGAGGCCATCCTTTGAGGCGCCCCGCCCTAACCAGCAGTTTGCACCGTCTAAGCCCTATGGTGGCCCCGCTGCTAATGCTGCTCCACGCCCCAATGTTGTGACATGTTTCAAGTGTGGAGAGCCGGGTCACTATAGTTGAGAGTGCCCCGAGAACAACAACCCTAATCAGTCTAGAAAGTCCGTTGGCCGTGGTAAGCCAGCGGGAAAGACATTCTACGCCAAGGCAGCCACCACTGCACGTGGCCATGTCAACTATGTCTCAGCTGAGGAGGCTCATGAGGATCCTAACGTCGTCCTTGGTACTCTCCTTGTTAATTGCCATCCGGCATCTGTTCTTTTCGATACTGGAGGATCTCATTCATTCATATCTAAGAGCTATGCTCGATTGCATAACACAACATTCTATGACATGCCCACTTCCATGGTAATTCAAACTCCAGGTTCCAAATGGCAAACTTCTATAGTAAGCCATGGGAATGAAATTCTTGTTGATAGACTTGTCTTCCTTGCATCTTTAATAGCTCTCAAGTCCTCGGACATAAACATCATCTTGGGTATGGACTGGATGTCAGCTCATTACGCTAAGATTGATTGTGCCACTAGAACCGTTCAACTTACTCACCCATCGGGCAAGACAGTCAATGTCTTAACTCGAGTGGCCAAGCGCCAGCTTTACTCCCTAAATGCCAACCCCCTTCTAGACCTTGAAGATATTCCGGTAGTCCGAGACTTTCTGGATGTCTTTCCAGAAGAACTGCCAGGTGTTCCACCTGACAGGGATGTCGAGTTTGTGATAGACCTTGTCCCAGGAACCGTTCCAATTTCTAGAAGACCCTATAAGATGGCACCCTTAGAACTAGCCGAGCTTAAGAACCAACTCGATGAGTCCTTGAAAAAGGGTTTCATCCGTCCTAGTTCCTCCCCTTGGGCTTGCCCCGTCCTCTTCGTCAAGAAGAAGGATGGAACGGATCGGATGGTTGTAGATTACCGACTTGTCAAATTGGTCACTATCAAGAACAAGTATCCGCTTCCCAGGATCAACAATCTATATGATCAGCTCGCTGGATCCTCAGTCTTTTCCAAGATGGATTTGAGGTTGGGCTACCATCAAATCAAAATCAAAAACTGGGACATTCCTAAAACGGCCTTTGTTACTCGTTATGGCCAATACGAGTACACCGTTATGTCCTTTGGTTTAACCAATGCCCCAGCCACCTTCTCTCGGTTAATGAACTCGGTCTTCATGGAGTATTTGGATAAATTCGTCGTAGTATACCTTGATGACATACTCATCTACTCCAAGAATGAAGAGGAACATGCCGAACATCTAAGGCTGGTATTAACGAAACTTCGAGAGCATCGCCTTTATGCCAAATTCTCTAAGTGTGAATTTTGGTTGCCAGAAGTGACCTATCTAGGCCATGTAATCTCTGGTAAGGGTATTGCTGTCAATCCCAAGCGAGTTCAAGCCGTCCTTGATTGGACTCCACCTGAAACGGTCAAGCAAGTTCGGAGCTTCCTTGGCCTAGCGAGCTATTGTCGCCGCTTCGTCGAGAATTTCTCCAAGGTTGCTAAACCTCTAACTGAACTCCTCAAGAAAGATAAAAAGTTCGAGTGGACCCCACAGTGCGAGTTCAGCTTTCAGGAACTGAAAAGATGCCTGACATCTGCTCCCGTACTGGTACCACCAGATTTCTCCAAGGACTAGATTATCTATTGCGACGCCTCGCGACAAGGACTAGGTTGCATACTCATGCAAGATCGTCAGGTAATTGCCTATGCTTCACGGCAATTACACCCCCATGAGGAAAACTATCCCACACATGATCTGGAGCTTGCAGCTGTAGTCCATGCACTTAAAACTTGGCGACATTACCTTCTTGGTAATCGTTGCGAGATCTTCACCGATCACCAAAGTTTGAAATATATCTTCACCCAACCGGATTTGAATCTCAGGCAAAGACGCTGGGTCGAGTTGATCTCGGATTACGACTTAGGAATAACTTACACCCCGGGCAAAGCCAATGTCATGGCTGATGCGCTAAGTCATAAATCTTATTGTAACAACCTGATGTTACAACAAAGTCAACCACTTCTCCACGAGGAATTTCATAAGCTTAACCTTCACATTGTTCCTCAAGGATTCCTATCCACCCTGGTGGCGAAACCGACCCTTATGGATCAGATCATAACCGCCCAGCGGTATGACAAGGGGATATCTTGGATCAAGGAAAACATCGTTAGCGGAGTTGCTAAATGTTTTTCCATGGATGAGCGAGGTGTTGTCTTCTTCGAGAACCGCTTGGTGGTTCCCAAGAAACAACATCTACGCTAGTTGATTCTTAAGGAAGCTCATGAATCCCCTCTCACCATTCATCCTGGTAGTACTAAAATGTATCAAGACCTACGCCAGAGGTTTTGGTGGACTAGGATGAAGAGAGAAATTGCTCAATACATTGCTAGTTGCGACGTCTGTCATCGTGTTAAAGCAGAGCATCAATGGCCTGCTGGCACCCTTCAACCTTTGGCTATTCTTGAGTAGAAATGGGATAAAATAAGTATGGATTTCATTACTGGGTTTCCCAGGACCAAGAGAGGGAATAACGCCATCTTCGTCGTAATCGATCATCTTTCCAAGGTGGCCCACTTTCTACCTATTCGTGAGAGTATCACCGCTAGCCAGCTAGATGATTTATACATCTCCCGAATAGTGTCTCTTCATGGTGTCCCATTGGAAATTAACTCAGACCGTGGGAGCCTCTTCACCTCTCGATTTTGGGAAAGTTTCCAAAATGCTATGGGAACTCGTCTCTCTTTTAGCACCGCCTTCCACCCCTAATCAAGTGGTCAAGTAGAGCGAGTAAATCAAATTCTGGAAGATATGCTCCGAGCTTCTGTCATCTCATTCGGAATGGATTGGGAGAAATGCCTTCCATTCGCGGAGTTCGCTTATAACAATAGTTATCAAGCTAGCTTGGGCAAAGCTCCTTTCGAAGTTCTCTATGGACGAAAATATCGAACGCCTCTTAACTGGTCAGAAACCGGGGAAAGACAACTCTTTGTCCCGGATATGGTTCAGGAAGCAGAAGAGCAGGTTCGCGTTATTTGTGAGAAATTGAAAACAGCCCAATCTCGTCAAAAGAGCCAATATGATCGTAAACATAAGCTCATGACTTATGAAGTCGGCGAGAAGGCTTACCTTCGGGTTACTCCGTTAAAGGGTACCCATCGTTTCGGTATCAAAGGCAAATTGGCTCCTCGTTACATTGGAACCTTTCGCATTCTTGCCAAACGAGGAGAAGTTGCCTACCAATTGGATCTACCTCCGCATCTTTCCAGAGTTCACGATGTCTTCCACGTTTCTCAACTCAGGCGTTGCTTCGCGGATCCTATCCGTGGAGTGGACCATGAAATGCTTGATCTACAAGATAATCTCTCATATCGGGAACATCCCGTTCGTATCCTTGATCAAGCCGAGCGTACCACTCGACGCCATAACATCAAGTTTCTTAAGGTTCAATGGTCACACCATTCCGAAAAGGAAGCCACTTGGAAAAGGGAGGATCGTCTTTGACTCGAGTACCCCACTTTCTTCCCAACGGATCCTAAATCTCGGGACGAGATTCTTTTGAGTGGGGGTGAGTTGTCACACCCTAGCAAGTTCTTGAATTAGAGTGTGTGCATCATGTTTAATTTTCCCAGAAAGATGAAATGGGGATAACAGAACCCCCAGCACCCCCTTAAACCAACTAGGGTTTACTAAAATCATTTCAATGAACCCAAAATGCCCTTCTAAAATGTTCATCATCTTTGCATTGGTCTAGAACCTCTCCCAAAAATGGTGCACATTTTTCTAGGCCATTCTGGATTTTTTTGAATTAAATCATATTGTATTTGACTTTGGGCATTTAAATACTATAAATAATTTAAGTGCTCAAATAATTCTGAAACTAAATGTGGGTCACTAGAATTATCCAGAGAGAGTCCACAAATTATTTCAGGAGTTTACAAAATGGGTTAGTACTTTTACTAATTCAAAATAGAGGAAAATAAATAGAAAAATAGAAAGAATTAGGAAAAGGCAGAGAGTGAGAGAGTTACCTGGCAGCCCATCTGGCTGGCCCAGCCCACCAGGGGCAGGGAGGTCTTCTTCCTCCCGCCAGTCGGACGCACGGCGCGTGGCCGACGCACGCCGGCGCACGCCTCGGCCACCTCCTGCTTGTCGCTCCCCCTCGTCGCCCTGGACCTCCCTCGTGATGCCACGCACCCCCTGGACCTTCCTCACTCTCTCCCGTGCTTCTTCCCCCTCCTCTGCTCTCTCCCGCGCCACACCCGAGCGCGCCCGTCGCTGCCGTTTGCTGCCACCATGGCCATCGACCACCCCTCGCCCTGTCGATGAGTCCAGAAGCTCCGCCGCATCTCCCTCGACCTCCTCGTTGAGATACGCAACGCCGGAAGCCCTGCAATGCCGTCCTCGACGCTTCTTCAACCTCGGTGCGGGTGATCCCCGCTGCTCAGTTCGCCGCCCACAGAGCGTCCCCGGCCTCGCCCTCGCGCTCGTTGGACTCACGGTGAGCCGCTGATCCAAACCCCTCTTCTCCCCCTCGCGTTCGCATGCTCTAGCCCCATCCTCCTCCATGGCCGAAGCTCGCCTCCGCTCGAGCTTGTCGCCGGCGTCACTCCGGCGACCATTTGGTCATCCCGTGCTACCTAACATGCTTACCGCACTGCGTAGTGCCTCGCTAGCGCCTCAGTTCGCGCATTTGCACGCCGCAACCCCAATCCCATACATGGCCGAACTCCAGCAGCCGCAAAAGAGCTCGCCGCCTTTAGCTCTGGCCACCTCAGCTCCAGCCGATGCCGCCGTTGGATGCGCGAGACTCTCAGCTTTCTGTAGCCGCAACTCGCGTCCAAAACCAAGCCCTGTGGGAGTTTTCCGAAGCCCTCCGCCGCGTCTGTCATCGTCGGCGAGTTAACCTCGTTTGACCTGGGGTTTAACTCCCCTGGGTCAATGAAAGGTGGGCCCAGAGCCCTGCTAATTTTAGCTTAGCACTAATTAACTTTTAGTTAACCCAATAGGTCAATGACATGCGGGCCCAGGCCCCACTGACAGATTAGTTAGTACTAACTTAACCATGTTAATTAGTTGTTTTAGTGACGTGTGGGTCCCACCAGTCAGGTTTGACCTGGGCTGGCGCCTTTGACCCGCTGATGTCACAGTGACGCAGTGCTGATGCAGTTATTTATTTTTCGGATTTATTCTTTTATAGGAAATTCCAGAAAATTGCCAAAACTTCTAAAAATCATAGAAAATCAACAATAGCTCCAAATCAAAGAAATTATATATGAAAAATGATCAGAAAAATTCAATCTTTCCATCTGTAATGGTTTCATGCATGACAAAACACTTTAACCTTGCTGTTTAGGTGAAACAAGCTAATACACTTATAATGCATAAGAACTTAAGCTTCCATTTGAATATTTGATTCAAATGGACCCATTTCAACTTGTTTCACATTGCATTAGGCAGGACACCTCATTTTTCCATGTCATAGCATGCATCATATTGTTGCATATTGCCATGTGTTGATTATATTCCGTGGTGTCTTTCGTGGTAGGTTCTGCCTCTGAGGATATCTCCGAGTATCCAGCTGAAGGGCAGTACCCTACTACCAGTCCATCAGGCAAGCAGCCCCATTGATCATATCGATACAATCCCATGTTCTCGGTTCTGCTCTCACTTACTGCATTAAGACAACAACGTTTCAAACTGCTCTGTGCTGCGGTAGTTGAACCCTTATCCTCTGCATGACCTGTCATTGCCACAGTAACTAGATGAAACCCACTAGCATGTGTAGGAGTTGATTGAGCCATGTATGTGTTTCCTACCTTGCTATGCCTACTATGCTTAGAGTTGTGTCAGGTCTGGTTCATCTGGGTGATGGGCTAGAGTGAAATGATTATGTCAGTAATGTGAGGGATGTGTTGAACATGATTTGGTAAAGGTATCGTTGAGAGGCCATGTAGGAGTAGATGGTGGGTTGTTTCATTGAGGCCGTCCCTAAGAACTGAGATCTATATGTGTGATTTAAGATTCAGTTAGAACCATGCATTGGGATCCTTAATTGACCCTCTCGGCTTCTTAATCACCCTAGTACTCTGTCCAGGAGTTGCAACTAGTTTCTGGTGTTTGTAGGTTATGTGTTGGCGGCCGTGCGTAGCGCTGACCCTAGGGGTGGGCTATGATGCGGTAGATACACCGTGGCACGGTGTACCGAGTCACCCGTTTGGTGTCTCGGGAACCCTGTTCACATTGTTCGGGGCCGTATGTAGAAACCTCAGCCGAACTCCCTGCGGATGGAACCTGGATGGGCGATAAACCTGGACTAGAGACTTGAGTGTTTAGGTAGGCCGTGGCCGGCACCCTCGTTGGGCTTCCGCTTGAAGGTTGTCGAGTACATGTCGTGTAAATGACGGTAAGTGGTGAGAGTGTGTATGAGGAAGTACACCCCTGCAGGGTTAACATCATCTATTCGAATAGCCGCGTTCGCGGTAAAGGACTACTTGGTTGCCTATACAGTTCATAGACAAGTTAATGGTTACTACTAAAAGACTCAAGATAAGTGTGAGTACCGAGGATGGCCCTCTCGTAGGATGACGAGGGAGGATCCCTGGTGGAGTATTGTGTTGGTGATTAGTGGACTCGTGTGCAAAAACTATTTTACTAGTGGTGTCTCATAGGATAGCTTAGTCAAGAGTCAAAGCTGGCCTGCTGCAATAACTCCACCAGCTTCTTGAGAATGAGCATGTATAGTAGGTTATGTTGAAAGACTTGCTGAGTACCTTTGTAGTCATGTTGCTTTAATTACTGTTTTCAGACGACAACACCGCCCCCTCCGATGGGTTTTATGTAGACCTCGACGTCGATGAGTAACTTGCCACCCAGGTAGTGATTCTGGCCATGGAGGGCCTTATGTAGATAGACAGGCTTCGACAATCCTTCTTTCTTTCTAGTGTCTGTACTCAGACTATTTGCTTCCGCATGTGCTTGTATGCTTGTATGACTTGAGTGTCGGGTCATGTGACCCCTACCTGTATGAACATGTTATGTATGGCTCTCTGGAGCCTTTAAATAAAGTACTTGAGTTGTAGAGTTTTGTTGTGATGCCATGTTGTATTTGTGCATATCGAGCATATTGTGTGTATGATTGAAATGCTTGGTATGTGTGGGATCTGACAATCTAGTTGTTTATCCTTGGCAGCCTCTCTTATGGGGAAATGTAGTCTAGTGCTCCTTGAGCCATAGTAGTCCGCTACAGCCCGGTTCACCGGAGTCCTGCTAGCCCAGCACTACTGCTTAGGACACTTGACTGCCCGGCGTGTGTTTCACTTCGTTCCTATGTCTGTCCCTTTGGGGAAATGTCACGCGGTGACATCCGGAGTCCTGCCTAGCCTGCTATAGCCCGGGTTCCCCGAAGTCCTGTTAGCCCAGTGCTACAGCCCGGATTCACACACTGATGACCGACATATTCGATGTGATTCATGTATGCCTGCCCCCATAGGTCTGTGCCGCTTTGGGTTCACGACTAGCCATGTCGGCCCGGGTTCTCTGTCATATGGATGCTAGCGACACTGTCATATACATGAGCCAAAAGGCGCAAACGGTCTCGGGCCATGGTAAGGCGACACCCGTGGTGATACCGTGCGTGAGGCTGCAAAGTGATATGAGGTGTTACCGGCTAGATCGATGTGACTTGGAATCGGGGTCCTGACAAAAATGACCAAGACTTCGTTCTCCGGAACAATGGAGCGAGCAACCAACTTATAGGAAATCATACATACTGATGTGTGCGGTCCAATGAGCGTTGAGACTCGCGGTGGCTATGGTTATGTTCTCACCCTCACTGATGACTTAAGTAGATATGGTTATGTCTACTTAATGAAACACAAGTCTGAGACCTTTGAAAAGTTCAAGGAATTTCAGAGTGAGGTAGAGAATCAACATGACAGGAAAATAAACTTCTTACGATCAAATCGTGGAGGAGAATACTTGAGTCACGAGTTTGGCACACACTTAAGGAAATGTGGAATGGTTTCACAACTCACACCACCTGGAACACCTCAGTGAAATGGTGTGTCCGAACGTCGTAATCGCACTCTATTGGATACGGTGCGATCTATGATGTCTCTTACCAATCTACCGCTATCATTTTGGGGTTATGCTTTAGAGACTGCCGCATCCACTTGAAATATGGCTCCTTTGAAATCCGTTGAGATGACACCGTATGAATTACGGTTTCGAAAGAAACCTAAGCTATCATTTATGAAAGTTTGGGGATGCGATGCTTATGTCAAGAAACTTCAACCTGAAAAGCTCGAACCCAAGTCAGAAAAATGCGTCTTCATCGGATACCCTAAGGAAACTGTCGGGTATACCTTCTACCTCAGATCCGAAGGCAAGATCTTTGTTGCCAAGAATGGATACATTTTAGAGAAAGAGTTTCTCTCGAAAGAAGTAAGTGGGAGGAAAGTAGAACTTGATGAGGTACTGTCTCTTGAACCAGAAAGTAGCACAACTCAGGAAGATGTTTCTATGGTGGCTGCACCGACTAGAGAGGAAGTTAATGATGATGATCATGAAACTTCGGATCAAGTTGCTACTGAACTTCGTAGGTCCACGAGGACATGTTCCGCACCAGAGTGGTATGGCAACCTTGTCCTAGAAATCATGTTGTTAGACAACGGTGAACCTTCGAACTATGAAGAAGCGATGGCGGGCCCGGATTCCAACACATGGCTTGAAGCCATGAAATCCTAGATAGGATCCATGTATAAAAACGAAGTACGGACTTTGATAGACTTGCCCGATGATTGGCAAGCCATAGAAAATAAATGGATCTTTAAGAAGAAGACTGACACGGATGGTAACGTGACCATCAATAAGGCTCAGCTTGTCGCTAAGGGTTATTGACAAGTTCAAGGGGTTGACTACGATGAGACCTTCTCACTGTAGCGAACCTGAAGTCCGTCCGAATCATGTTAGCAATTGCCGCATTCTATGATTATGAGATATGGCAAGTGGACGTCAAAACAACATTCCTTAATGGTTTCCTTAAGGAAGAATTGTATATGATGCAGCCAAAAGGTTTTGTCGATCCTAAGAATGCTGACAAGGTATGCAAGCTCCAGCACTCAATCTATGGGCTGATGCAAGCATCTCGGAGTTGGAACATTCGCTTTGATGAGATGATCAAATCGTTTGGGTTTACGCAGACTTATGGAGAAGCATGTGTTTACAAGAAAGTGAGTGGGAGCTCTGTAGCATTTCTCATATTATATGTGGATGACATACTATTGATGGGAAATGATATAGAACTTTTGGAAAGCATAAAGGCCTACTTGAATAAGTATTTTTCAATGAAGGACCTTGGAGAAGCTACTTACATATTAGTCATCAAGATCTATAGAGATAGATCGAGACGTCTCATTGGTCTTTCACAAAGCACATACCTTGACAAGATATTGAAGAAGTTCAATATGGATCAGTCCAAGAAGGGGTTCTTGCCTGTATTGCAAGGTGTGAAATTGAGCATGGCTCAATGCCCGACCTCAGCAGAAGATAGAGAAAAGATGAGTGACATCCCCTAACTACAAAAAAAATACACTTCCATGATGATACATGTTTTTCATAGTAGGTCGCGCTTTCTGTCATGCATGTACATCCATGATGATTTTATGACAGAATCAAGATAGTCATACCTGTGCTGTCGTAGAAGTGTTCCATGACATTACCAAAATTATCATCACGGAAGTGTCCACTTCCATGACGATCAATCACGCGTCACAGAAGTGCTTTCATCAAGGGTGACTGACACGTGACATCCACCGTAACGGCACGCTGTTAAGCTATCGGGTCGGGTTTTGGATCCGATAACCCGTTAACAGCCTTGACCAATGGGGATTTTCCATGTGTAAAATCATCATTGGCTGGAGGAGACACGTGTCAGGTCCGCGTTGGCACATGTGTCACTCATCCAATGGGCGAGACGCGCCTATGATATGTTGACACGTGGACCGGCCCATCAAGTTTAAATGGGCCGGCCCAACTGAAGGCCCACAAGATTTTGCGGATCATAATGGGTCAGCCCAACTAAAGGCCCACGAGATTTTGCAGACCATAATGGGCTGGCCCAGCTAAAGGCCCACAAGATTTTGCGGGCCATAATGGGCCGGCCCAGGTAAAGGCCCACAAGATTCTTGTGTGCTATAATGGGCCGGCCCAGGTAAAGGCCCACAAGATTCTTGTGGATCATAATGGGCTAGCCCAGCTAAAGGCCCACGAGATTTCGCTGACATTAATGGGCTGGCCCAGCTGTAGGCCCACAAGACTTTGAGGACCCTAGTAGGCCGGCCCATTAACTAGCTGCCATGTTTTGGGCCAAATGCCGGCCCATATTTGATCCGGTCCATTAAT
This sequence comes from Triticum aestivum, assembly GCF_018294505.1. Taxonomy (NCBI): domain Eukaryota; kingdom Viridiplantae; phylum Streptophyta; class Magnoliopsida; order Poales; family Poaceae; genus Triticum; species Triticum aestivum. The sequence goes on from NC_057794.1 coordinate 254,479,767, forward strand.
GGTCTGCCACGCTCCGGGCCTAATAGTGGCCCATATGAGATCCTGCCCATTAAAAGCCTACCATGTTCTGGGCCATATTATGGCCCAGATCATGTCCGGCCCTTTAAGAGGCTTTGGGCACAATTATTGCCCATATCAGATTCGGCCCGTTAACTGGACACTATGCTTTTGGGCCCACTTGCTAAAGGCCCACTTAGTAATTCAGCCTGATATTAGTTTTGGCCTGTTAAGGGCCCGTTTAACATTTCGGCCCTATATTAATTTCGGCCTGTTAAAAGCCCGTCATATAGTTGGGCCTAACTACGGCCCGGTTTGCATCCGGCCTGCTCGCAGCCGATATCTGATTGGGCCAAACAAGGACCAAGACAATTTTGGCCTGTTAAAAGCCCGTGATTTGATTCGCACAATCATGGGACGGGGTTCATTTTGGGCTGCTGTCGGCCCATGAGCTGTTCGGCACGTTTCAGGCCCAACCTACATCATGATTGCAAGACGGCCCGATTATGTGCCGTAATTTTACAGTTTGGCCAGTTTACTGCGAAGACAGGATATATATACAGTAAAATAAGTGCAGCATCGTGAATAAGAAAAAACCTAGACTATACAATAAAGAAATTACGTCATATTACATCCACTGGGCATCAAAGTTCGCCACTATGATAATAAAGCACAAGAAGATAGAAGATTACATACACTGGGCATCAAAGATCGCCACCAGTGCAAATAAACACGCCGACAAAATAATATACAAAACCAACAGCACTTCAATACAGTTCAAGAAAGGTTAGCCCTGCCGGGGAGCTGCAGCGCAAGCATCTGAGCAAGATGATGAGACTGCGCTTGTTGAACACTTATATCTTCCTCACTCTGAAAGATAAACAAGCAGACAGATGGCAGGTTTTGCACATAAAAGTATCAGTGCTGACAATTCATCACATTTCTTACTGACGAATAAAGTGACACAGCTTAAAATTGCATTAACACAATATGGTATGTTCAGGTCAAGACATGGCAGGAAATGACATTGTGAAGGAGTTGGCAGCTTCACGACACCACTGGATTACAGATCAAGAACTCATAAGTATCAATGGTTAGTGTGCTGTCAATTTATACCATTTCAGTTTGGCAAATAAAGAGACGGTTTAAATAATAGTAGAATGGTATGACATTGTTCATAGTTAAGACATTGCAGAATATGACATTATGTTGTAGTGGGTAGGTTCACCACACCACTGGATTACGGATGAAGAACAGAAGTATACATGCAGTGCAAAAGAAGATCACTTGCTCTGTATAGTTTAATTTACATGGTATGAAGAAGGAACTTGGTTGTACAACTGAAAACTTAAATTGAGAAAGGACAAACTTTTGTTTATGAACTACATAATAAACTTTAAACAAGCAATTTGATGCAAACACCAAAAATAAACAGCTGTTGTAGTCATGCCTAACCAAATATATACAACAAAGTTTGAAGGCTTGAGATGGACAAACTTACATTATTGGTGAAGACGGGCTCTATAAAGGCCTTGTCCATGCTGATGGGGGGGGGGGTAATTCAAGAAGTTTACCACAGAATCTTCTTCAAAAGCATTGACTTTATTCTACATTTTGTTAAGAGTAAATATAGATGTGATAATATATGAAAAAATGGAGAATATTTAAGATAAGACGAAGAGTGATGCTACATAACCAAGTAGCTATAAATGTAAGTGCATCGATACAGGCAAAAGGTACAGCCAAGAGCAATGCACAGCTAAACTTCTTCAGTACCAACCTTCTGGTAAGAGTAAATATAGATCTGATGTGTAGAAAATGGAGGGCGAAGGAAAATAAGCTGCAGAGTGATGGTACATGAACAACTACCTGTCATTATAAGTACACCGATAAAGGACATCATGTACTTACAAGAATAATGCAGAGCTAAAAAACATTGGCATTGGATATATTCTACACTAATGTAACCATTCATACAGATCCGATAATTTGGAGCGAACAATTGATAAGCAAGCTATCATGCATACTACTGTCACATAATGAACCAGGTATTTATGCAAGTACAGTGATACAGGACAACAGGTACTAACAAGAGCAAAGCAGCGGGCAGCATATTTGCGATATCCTGTCGTTCTTATCAAACCGGAATTCTTCTTCGAGCAGATTTCCTGCAAAAAAGATCCGTAAGGCACATGCGGAAAAGTAGAAGTTCAAATTGTCATGTGATTTCATAGACAGTACCTCATCCTGGGAACGAGACCAGTGCATAACAAGGTTTTTCCATTCAACGTCTTCTAAATTTAGCACAGGAGACTTCACTAGGAATTCGTTTATAGACTTGCCATCAAAGTGTGATTTCCTCAGGTAACACCGATACTGCTGGAATGCTTCCTTGAAAAGCACAAGCAAGCTTTGCTCGTCATGACTATCCAGATTGACCCTCGCCTAGTTGCAACAATGTAATGTAAATCATTGATGTGTTCAATCAGAAGAAAACAGGAAAATAATAACCATGGATAATAGCACTTACACGTAAGTTGGACAGGAAGATGTGAAATGGTGTTTGTCTTCACAATAATCTTCCCGTGATGGGAATATATGCACGTAGTCCCTAACAACATTGAAAGCATTGTCTTTTAAACTGGGAATAAATGGAATGGGGTTCCAATCTGTAGGAATTGGCCATCTCTGCAGTTGGGATAGGTCTTCAGCCGGTGGACTTGCTGTACTTTTTGCTGGAGTGGGACTTTTCTGTGGTACAACTGGTGCTATGGCAAATGAAATTGATATACCTTTTGCTGGAGTGCATGTCCTGTGTGGTGGGGCTAGTGGTGTGGCTAGTGAAGTATGGGTACAGTCTGCTGGAGTCGGTCCTACATTTTGTGTCACTGGTTGTACAACCAATATAAGTGGGGTGCTGTCTGATTTCTCCGGCACCACCACGTTTTTCAAGGACTTTGCTGGTGCTCCTTCAGGTTCGGCAATCACCCTCTTCCTTTTTGATGTCTAATGCACAAGAACAACATTTGAGTGGAAAACATGGTATGATGACAGATGGAATATGTATTGATAATGGATGGGCATGGCATCTCAACATATATGATGAGTAAACTAAGCAGATGGCGGTGCAACAAAGTAGAAGAAATGCAAGACAACATATGCAAGATACCTGCAATCAATAAAACATTGCCAAATTAGAACAGGAACCTTGATGGGTGAACAGGACAGGCCATCTGCCTTTGACTCCTCGAGGTTAGAATAGTCATTAGGATCATATTCTGAACAAGAATCAACATCTGGGGAGCGTATGAGTTTCATTGCATCCATAATGGCACTCAATGCCTTGGTGCCAATTTTGTAAGTCATTGCAGTGTTTAGCTTCAAGAGTGGACTGCTGCTAGTGCGACACAAAGCAGCTACACAGATCATAGTGTAGATATAACGGGAAAACCTTAAGCATCAGAGTAAAATCAGCAAAGTGGAACTTGCTGGAATGTATGTGCTAGTATTGCCGGTACGGCTAGCAAGGCTTCAGATACCAGCTCTCTTCAAGTGAAGGTGTGGTACTGTTAATATCAGTCTAACTCTCAAAGGCGACACAGCTCCCCGCATTTCCTTGCTATTCTCATAGGATTCAAGTGGGCATGCCACTACAATTCCTATTCCTATGTTTACAAGATCCTACGAATCAAAGAGGCTCAAAGTGTCCATCACAACCGACCGTATAGACCTCTACACTGCAAATGTCCCTGCTCATCTTCAGTACAAGGAACATACTGTACTACTATCATACTCCCTCCGTTCCAAAATATAAGTCTTGGTAGAGATTTCCACTATGGATCACATACAGATGTATCCAGATACATTTTGGAGTGTAGATTCACTCATTTTGCTCCATATGTAGTCCATGGTGGAATCTATACAAAGACTTGTATTTAGGAATGGAGAGAGTCCATATTAAAGAAGAACGGAAGAGGAACATGGTAAGGAAGAGCAAGTAGATTTTGGATAATAAAATGTTGGTTGCGCAGTGCCCACACATGATGAACCAGAGCACATTAAGAATGCAACTCCCAGCTGTCTCTCGACCATTTCAGGCAGTTGGATGAAGATCCTACGTCTCCTAACCCTTCTTATTCCTCGTCTCTGATTCTTCCCATACAGAACACCGCACGGGCCGCCGGCCGGACCACCGGCCCCCACCGCCTGTGTTCCTCCGCCACCCCCACCCCCGCCCCAACCCCCACCCGCGTCGAGTTTTCTTTGTTCAACGAGGCCCCACAACCACCCGAGCCCCTTTGATCGCACCGGCGAACTCCGACGAGCTCTGAAAAATCGACTGACCCAATTTTGAAATTTAGTCTACTGTGATTTAACTAGTGTGGAATATAAAAGGGGGAAACCATAAGCATTGGGAGTATAGTGTTGAGCGTGCCATGGCGGATCTGAAGGTGCAAACCGGACAAAGGCAACTTCGCAACCAAGACAAGAAATCAGAGTAAAGCAGTGGCGATCTATTTTCTTGCTGCGATAAATAAGTTGAGCAGATACAAAAGAGTACCGCCTCTGGTGCGACGCTGTGTACGCATCTGCTGAGAATTTGACGGTGCTGTGGTAGCGATGGCTGTCGGCGGCGTGGAAGCAGATCTAGGAGGGTAGACGGTGGCAGTGGGGCGCGGTGGACGAGATGGCCGTAGGAGCGGTGCCGTCAAGGTGGACGACGGCGGGGATGAAGCGAGAGGACGGGATGCAAGGATCCCGGTCCGAAGCCATGGATGAGAGAGGTCGATTTCTTGTAATGGACGGCGGCGGCGGGGTATCAGCTCCGGCATGGTGGAGGAGGACGGCGGTGGATGGGGTGCGGACGGCGGCGGGCGGAGGAGGGTGGGGTGGAGAGGGTGTTTTGGCGCCCACAGAGTACGAATGGGGAAAAGGGAGGTAGGGAGGAAGGGGGGAACCATGTATTCAGGGCACGCTTGTCTCAAATGCGAGGAAATTTACAAACTTAGCCACCTTTTCAAATTTCTACTACATCACAACAACATTAGTTGGTTGGGGATAGGACGGTAATCTCGCATACACCAAATATTTGCCGATGAGAGTTTGTTTTTGGCGCCCCCCGTGTATGAATATGAATTGGGGAGGGAGTCGATTTCGGCCGAGGACACACTGTGTTTCGGCGCCCACCGTGTATGAATCCGGGTGAGAGGCGCCTATGTCACGTTTGGGTGAAATTACAAACCTACCCCTATCGAAACCTATAGAAATCCAGCAGATAGGCTTTGCGTGGCAGGGATAGGCAATAGTGATTTCCATCTCACAGATTTTGGTTTCGGGCGGTTACTGCGACTTTCCCCGCTTCGTTCAAATTTTGCAGAGTGCACGTTTACCGTGCCAACTCAATTCGAATCCCGTTTGTATTCTATTTTTTTCGGGCGGGATCCATTTTCAATTGGAATTACATTCTATATACATCATTTTTTATATATACTTTCAAAAGCACAACACCATTTATACATAAATATGGTTTACAAATGGCATGATCTCAGATTCATAAGGTTGTATCCATCAATTTGGATTTTCAAATATTTGAAACCACTTTATGTTGAAATCCAATGTATGCATTCCTCGCTAACTGTCTCCAATTAATGTGTGTTTCATGCGGGTTTTTTTACTTCTCAAACATGTATAATGTGTTTCACACACGCAACATATAGTGTAATCCCGTTTAGACATTAATTGCATATAAACCATGCATTGTTTGTAATTGAAGAATCTATGGATCACCAATATTGATAAACTATATAACATTACACGTGTGCCCAAATTCAAATGAATATGCATGTTTGATACACCAATTTGCGTTATGATATTATCGATGTCGTGATCTCCAGTTTAAATATTTGAATCCCCTTTAATCCAGATATTCGTCTCATATAGCTATCACTCATGCTTATATAGGACTATCTCTCTGGACCTATACGCGTTCATCGTCTCTCAGGTATCTCTCGTGCTACCTGTATGTCGACAATGATCTTTTATCTTCGTAACACACTGACGGTACTCTCTCCCTCGACCTTCATCACTCTATCTCTCTCTAAGTATATCTCGCTCCCTGCTATGTGTCTCTAACTATGATTCTCCATGTGGAATCTCTTTCTCTCACACAAACACAAAACTTTGTCTCCCAGGGTCTCATTTCTCTCTACTATTCCCATGTGTGCCACTCGCACACCCCTCATACAGAGATGTCTTTCGCTCCTTAGATATGAGAACCTACGACTCTTCCTCTTCAATATCTCTTTCTCACACACAAACACAAACTCTGTCTCCCAGGGTCTCATATTTCTCCATTGTTCTCTTGTATGTCGCTCACACACACCCTCTCTCCCTAGAGATATCTTGCGTTCCCTCGTATGTCTCTCTAGCTATCACTCTCGTTGTGAAATATCTTTCTCTCTCGCAGACACAAAACTCCGTCTCTCTGGATCTCATTTCTCTCTGATATCTGTTTGTATGTGACTCACATGCACCCTCTCTCTATCTCTCTCACACCCACACACATAACCCAGCCTTCTGATCCACTCGACTCCTATCTCTAACGCACACTAGCTAGCATCTTTATCTTTCTATTTATCTGTTTCTCCATCAACCTTCTTTCTCGCCCTCACTCTTGATTCCTATCACGCACACTACATATGTTTCTCTCTACATGCAGTCAAGTGCCCTCTCACACACATATATAACTTCACCCTTTGAACCACCCGACGGTCATCTCCAACACCCAAACTAGCGGATGTCCCTCTAGCTAGCATCTCCATCTTTGTATCTATCTGTAGTTTCTCCGTCAACATTTCTTTCTCGCACGGAGTCTTGCTTCCTATCACCCACACTATATATGTCTCTCCATACATATGCATTTATAGGTTGGTCTCTTTTGCACAATCATTGCGCCTCACTCCCTCTGCTCGCCATAGATGCATGCTCCAGCCCACGCCACTATCTCTTAAAGACAAAAACACATGCTCAATTGCTGGGCCTTCTTCCCTGCATTCTCACATGCATGCATATTGTCATACCGATCCGTCTCTCCCATGTCGTTGATCTTATGACTTATGTCTTCTTTCTTTTATCTCGATCATGCGCGCGCGCACACACACACATCCCATGTATACATGTATACCTCTCACACATGCACGTTCAAGGTCTCTATGTCTCCATACGTAGTTAATTACCCTCAATCCTAACGCCACATCGAATCGTTCTCCTCTTTTGTGCACATAACTTCCGCCTGGATGGGTAAAACACACACTCACACTTAACAATCTCCTTCTAGCTACCCCCCCGCTCTCACTCTTCCCCTATATCCCCGAAACCAATAAGACCATCCCTTTGTTTAATTCCCACCTACATGCACCATCGATATATAGTAGTCTTCCTCGGTGTCTCTCGAACAAACACGTTCTCTCGATGTCGACTCCTCTCACGCGCACACACCTTCTCTTCCCTCTCTACGGGCATTTTCTCTCTCGCACCCCATCGTTGGTGGCCTCTGCCATACACATCACCTCTCTATGATGAAGCCATGCACACTTAAATTACATCCGCCACAGAGGACCCCGCGACACACACACACGCACGCACCCCCCACACACACTAAGACTCCATCTCTCTCTCTCTCTCTCTCTCACACACACACAAACGCACACACACACACACGCACGCATGCACGCACCCCCCACACACACTAAGACTCCATCTCTCTCTCTCTCTCTCTCTTTCTCACACACACACACTAAGACTCCATCTCTCTCTCTCCTCTCTCTCTCTCTCACACACACACACCCCACACACACACTAAGCCTCCATCTCACACACACATGCTCTAGGCGGAGCATTTGTTCCTACCACCCTTCATCTAACCTTACCCGTATGATAAACAATCACCTTTATTTACTTGCATAACATGGACAAATTCCACTTTACTTTAGTAGTCAGCAAACTTATCATCTGTACCCTTATAAAAAACGAGTTGGCGGTGATGGTGTGCCTGCCATCTTGTAATACAGACCGTATGATCTATATCTGAGGATTGAAAGCAAACTATGATAATTTTACAAAAGATACCCGCACCTCTCTCCACATCATTATCTCCCGCAACCTCATTTCTCAACAATTAAAAAAGGAATAAGTCTCTGGAACAATCTAGCATGCATGGTGGCCGCTGCCGCCTGCCGGCGCCGTCCATCCCCATGCCTTCGCCCATTCCGACCACTAGTCACCACCACGCTCCACTCCTCCTCGCCTTATCTCTCATCTTTCATTTTTTTCGATGACATTCTTGAGATACCAGTTTTCCGATAAAATTCTCGAGATATCATTAGTTTTTACACATGGGATTACTCCTGCATGGGTCAATCACAACAGGTGTTTCGTAGAAAAATGCATATAGATGTTCCCTACAATGCACGAGAATCTTGCTTGTAATTATATAACGCAAATCATGAGCAGGAAGTGACAATTTTTTTGACACAACCATGTTAACATGGCCACGTAAATCACTAGCTAAAGTAAATACCATTATACTTATATCCCGATGCAAAAGGTTGAGTACATGTCCGAAGAGTAGAGTCACACACACGCATTCTGTCTTTCAGAATCTCTCTCACACACACACACCAGTTACGTGATGCCCACTTAAGCAGACACGTATGTTACAATTTGTGCACCCACGGGTACACGTGATGCTGCGCATTTATTTAAGCCGGAAGGCGAACCCAAACAGTAGCTGCATTCATTCCCCTCTCGCCGCCTCTTCTCTGGTCGCCGTCGCCCGGTAGCCATGGGCCGGCCGAAGGTAACAACATACGCCATACTCCCGCCAGAGCGGCGCTTTAATATGGAAATTTTAGTGGTCATGCATGCATCTTTTTGTGCTAGCACTCCTATATAAGGGTTGACCGGTCGCTTCCCGCGGACGTGCGTGGGCGGTGGAAGAGGAAGAAGAAGGGAAGCGGGCTGTGGAGTAACGTTCTTTACAACAATTTCTTAGGAAACTGAGTGCAATAATTGAGTAGTTTTGCAAACTACCAGTACTGCACCTGAAACAGTTCAAAACCTACACTCCCTTGCCAGCGCGCGCTTCCCGCGTGAAACGGTCAGCGTCACCCTGGAGCGTCAGTGCCGCATTAATGCCCGGCCAAAGCGGAGGTGACCTCTCACTGGCACCGGCTTTGAAGTGGCGCGACGGCTAAGAGAGCGTCGCTTCCCGGTGCACGCGACTGCTCCGCGTCGAGACTGGCCATAGGCCCTGTTTGGATCCATGGGTTAGAGTTAGTTTGAGCTAGTTGGGGCTCAAATAGCCCTAAAGTATCCAAGCATGAGGGTTTAAATTGGAGCAAGTTGCACCGAACCCACCAAACCCACCCAAGAGGTGCTAACTGGAGATAGTTCTCATTGGGACCACTAAAAATCAGTTTTCTCTCTCCATGAAGTGCATTTATTGTCAATCTAACCCTGTCACCCAAACACCTCTTTGGCTACAGTTAGTTCAGGGTTAGTCATGAGTTAGTCTAACCTCTAGCTAAGTTAGAGTATCAAACAGGAGCAGTATAGGACATGCAAGTTGCTCAAAGTATATAGGCAAATTCGTACGTGAAAGGATTTTTTTCTTTTTGAAAACGGAACGTGACCGGAATTTTTTTTAGAATGCTCTTGGCATGTCGCTAACATGTGATAGTTAACCGACCTCAATAGATGGTAGAAACGCCAACCCGCCGCACTTTGATAGAGACGAGGAGGGAGAAGCGATACAGGCTGCTGGATTACTAGAGATAGGTGTCGCACGGAAGCCAAGAAATATGGTGATAGCGTGGGTTAGCCATGTACTAGTATGATGTAACTACACTGGGCTGCCGTGTTTCGTACTCTTCTAGTCCACTATGGAGATGATTGGTTAATTTTATATCGCTGAATAATATTAAATATTATGAGTGCAGATGCTCCACCACGAAGTTCCTTGCTCCTTCTCGGTCATCTGGAATCTATGTTCTTCCACTCTATTTTTTACATGAGCTTTGTTCATCTTTTTGCCAACACGCGAGACATCTACCATCAAGGTGCACATGTTATGCAAGGATCGTTCCATCTATATGAAGAACACGTGGGACTGGAACTACGAGACGGACATGTACCCAGGAGTGGATGTACGAACCTGAGTAGTCTAGCGCAGTAAGTGAAGTAGAAAGGCACAAATGGTATGAACATGCGTGGCATATAGGGTGTGTTTGGTTGCGTTCTCGTCTCAGCATAGTTGTTCCCTCTTCATGCATGCTCAACTCAACACCCCTCTTCATGCATGCTCTCTTCATGCATGCTTCTAGTGTATTTGTGCTAAACTAGTGTGGACTCATGCACCCTCCATACACTCTACCAAACACCCAAAAGTAGGTCGAGAAGGGAACTCTTGGGCGGCATTTGTCTCTTACTACGTACTACCACTAAATGTTGTACGTGCAATGCACAGTGATGTTATGGAGTACGTGCCTAAGTACTCTACTACTACTATATTAGTTGGAGGCACATATTAACTTTTATATTTGTTTATGTGTATGCCCTGAGACCTTCCAACTAGACGTGTCTTTCTCTCCAGGTCGCACTTTGTATCGTTCATACCACTAAGTACTACTACGTGTGGTCTCCGACCCAAAAGTGGAAGAAGTGGAGACGCTCTACCACGCTGTTTTTTACGCTGGGCTCTACCACGCTGTTCATGTCCCACTCCTTTTGCTGACGTGTGGGACATCCAGCACGTGCCGTGTTTGGCACCCTTCGTCGTAAGAGTTGAAACGCTAGCATTCATCAGAAATAAAAAATAATTATAAATCGGCAGTGATACTATTTTTTGCGAACCAATCAGCAGTGATACTATACCACGCGGTTTCCTTGCTCCTCGATATCGGAAGAATACTTCCGTTCACCAACATGTGGGATGTCGACCATCCTGGTCCACTTGCCATGCACGCAGAACTCCAAGGGAGAGTCACCCAGGTCGTCGCGCCGCAGTAACAATGACTAATGAGCCGTCAAATCACAGGCCCACTTCCCACTTTGAAGTTGCTCGGACAAAGGAACCATCATGACTTCGTTGAATTCCACTTCTTGAAGAAAACTACTATACCAGCAGTACTGCTAGCTACAGTAGTTACTCCAACAGAGGCCTCCTTTCGTTCATAGGATAGGAATATGAAAATCATAGGAAGTGAGATGACATGCATCTCAATTCCTATAGAGAAAGAGATGCCATTTGATGCTTAGGATAGGAATTTTTCCATTTAGTCTAGGCTAATGTACTGGTAATTTGCTCTAAAAATTACAGTAGTAACTAGTAGTATTGGTACATGCTCGTACTCAGACACAGACACACACTAACTACTAGTACTACTACTTCTCACATGCTGGCCAGACGCCGTCGTTCTCCTTCCCGGCTTTGTCGACGACACCCCACCATGCTTGGATCTCCGCCGACCTCTCCGCAGCAGCGCGTGCGTCCTTTTCTTTCTTGCGTTGGCGGGCCTCTCTTTTCTTCAGTGCTTTCTGACTTTTCCGCTCCCTCTGTGCGGCTTTGGCCGCCTCTTGCTCTACCGCCCATTCGGCCTTGGCATCTTCAAATTCCTCCCACATAGTTGTGAGGTCGCAAGCAGCGATGAACTCGGCACGGCGGGATGCCATTGCTTCCCTACCATTTTGTGTGCGGTCGTGGGCGGCGAGGAACTCGGCGCAACGGGATGCCATCGTTGCCTTACCAGTTAGTATGCGGCGTGGTGGCATGAACGACGCTTGGTGAGAGCTCTGGGGTGGAGTGGCCGGACAACCGTATAGTGCATTGGTTTGTCAAGAGCTCAAGGACAGAAGACGAAGCAAATTTGGATTCCCCTTCAATCCTGGTCATTTATTACCGAGTAAAATGCATTAGCGGTCATCGAACTTGTCTTGATAGCTCACTTTGATCATTGTATACGAGATATGGTGATTATACGGTCACTGGCTCAGCATATAGCTCCGTATTTGTCTGGTTGACCAGTCAAACAGTCCGCATGCGCCTCATCAGCTCGTGTTCTTTATCTATCTACGCGGGCCTACCTGTCAATGGAGAAAGAAATACTATAAAAACCAAAATTATGCGTATGTGGGGAATGAAACCACGGACTCGTTGCTGCAATGCACCCTCGTCAGCCAAATGAAAATGAAATACTTCGCGTCAGACACTCACGCTCACGCTGTCAAAGCATGCTAATGCATGCACGTCGCCCTCTAAATCAAAGTCCTGCTCATGGCGCAACGCAAACGGCGAGCCCATCACCTGCGCGCCCCGGCGGTGCCTGACATTACTGTTTAGACATTTGATGGAGGCCTACACGAACGCCGAGCATGTATTCACCTGGCTCAACACCAACGGTCATACTCGGACCGCCTTGCTCATTTATATCGTCCATCACAATGACAATCTATAAAACAGCCTAAGCTAGAGAGGGTACTATGGTAGTATGGTACGGAGTATGTACTATCGTGAGTGACCGATCTTAGTGCCACTGCACACCGAAACCCCTTCCATCGCTAGCGCGCGCTTCCCGCCTGAAACGGTCACCGTCTCTGCCAGATGCCCGTTGGGCCCACATGTCAGTAACCCAAACGCATCTGCAGTTAAGTCACTAAAGCAGCGTCCGCATTCACGCCCGACGAACCTACTCCGGCGCTAGTTGTCCATCCGTCTACCGCGGCTCATTGCCATTCGCCCGCTATATTAACTTGAGCCCCAGCTCCCAGCCATAGCCAAAGACCCACACTTATTCTCCTCCGGTCCCTTCCTTCTGTCGGCACCACTTTAACCATGGCCTCCTGGCGCTCCAAAGCTCTCTTGGATGTACTGTCGCAGGAGCAGATGAGGGACATCAGCGGCTCCGCTCCGGGCGCGCTCCAAAGCTCTCTTCGACATACTGTCGCAGGAGCAAACAAAGGAGATCGCCGGCACCCCCCGGCCGCCCTCCGCCGCCACGACCATGAAGCCGGCGCGCGTGCGCGGGCGCAGCCGGCAGCGAGGAAGAGTAGTACACGGTAGGTCGCCGCCGCTCTGGTCCCGGGAAAGCCGCCGCTACTCCACCCAGTCGAGGCCAAGGTTGGTGGGGTAAACATCGATGGCCGATTAGCCGCTTGACGGCGACGTGGAGGCGGAAATCTTCAGAACCTTGTGCTCCGGAGGAGGAGGCTATCGAGGCGGATGAGGAGGAGGCAAAGGCAATGGCCGGCTTCTCGGGTTCATGGCCGAACATGGTGGTCGGGCACCGGCGATTGTTTAGATTAGGTTTACAGTAGGTTTTAGTACGGTTTGTGTGAAATATGTAATGAATTTCATCCAGTTTGTAGGAAAAGTTTTCGAAATGTAATGAATTTCATCCGGTTAATTTGAAATTTACTTTGTTTGCACGAATTTCGTCCGGTTAGTTCATATAGTTGTCGAAAGGTATGCAGGCAGCATCGGATGGCATCCATCAGTGTCCTCGGACAGATGCCGGTGTAAATTTGTGGGCCAACACTGGAGATGCCCTAACTATCATGCTATAATCGCTAACAATCCTCCATTATTTGGCAGGGAACAGTTATCCCTCGATCAAAATTAGATCCGCGGTGTTTCACACTCCTCCCGCGTAAGAGTGTAAACTCTTGCTTATATAAAAATGGAGCAAGTGGACGACACTGTAGCACGTCATATCACTCGAACTAGCCCGCCTAATGAGTGGGAAAGCACCACCTTCATCATTTTGTTCTGGATCTCTATCGATCGATCGCGTGAAAATGTTATGCTTCGCAAGTTCTAAAGGAAAAGGCGGCACCTTATGACTCGTACGCATCGCAACCCCGACAGTCCGGCTCGCACGCCGCTCACCAGAGGGGACACGCGTTGTCTTTCAATTTCACTGACATGTGGGACCATAATTGAATAAACCGTCGATAGCCGAAATCTAATCGCTCGGCGGGTGTCGGCTGAGAAGAGAGAAACAGGGGAGGGAGAAGAGATCGCCCGCCCGCCACGCACGGGCTCCAAGAAATATATGGTGATAATGTGAGGTGGGCCATGCTAGAGTCTGGACCGCTTCCGGAGCCCACTCTCACTGCCCTGGCCCCTCAAGACGCCAGCTGCCCGCCGCATGCATGCATAGCAACTAGTACTCCTTATGTGGAGGAGAGAGAGGCATTGACAAAGTCAAGGAGTGGGCTCTGCAAGAGCCCGTCTCTACACGTGCTCCTAGGTATAAAAAATTCTTAAAAAAGGCATAAAAACAATTGTGTCTTAAAAAAAGAAAGGTAAAAAACATTTGAGAGGAAATAGATAGAGAGAAAGTGAGAAAAAGTTGTAACCTGGGCATTACATGAGGAAGGAGGGAGTGGTGCACATGCCAAGTTCACTAGGCTGTCGTGTTTCACACTCCTCCATCGTAACAGTGGAGACAATAGCTTTCATCAAAAATAAACAATGAATACTTGTTGCTCGTCCTCTATATTGGAAAGAATACTTTCATTCGCCGACATGTGGGACATCGACCATCCTGGTCCACCTGCCATGCACAAAATTATCCTGGTCTACCCCGGTCGTATCACAGGCCCAACCTTTCCCACTGTAAGTTGTTTGGACGAAGGAACCATCATGACGTCGTTGAATTCCGCTTCTTCAAGAAAACGTAATGTACCCGCAATACTGCTACCACACGCGAAGACTGGACGACATTGTACGACGTCATATCACTGAAACCCACTAGGCCAAACTAGCCCACCTAGGTCATCTATTTTGGAACGGAGGGAGTATGTCTCTGCACTGCTATAATTTTGTGTTGCACGTTCTCTGTACTTTTGCTACGATTTTCCTACCCTATGAACCAAATGAGGCCTGAATGTATGTCGACTATTGTCTGATCGATTGCTAAGCCTACAATTTTAGGAGCTAGGGCTATCGGTCGACCGACGAGGGATAAGTATAAGCGTACCACGAGCTCATCAGCCCCAACGTTTCTCTTCGGTGAGTGTTTTGCAAGTACTATAGTGATGTCTACTACACAATCTTCTTCTTGTAGACGTTGTTGGGCCTCCAAGTGCAGAGGTTTGTAGGACAGTAGCAAATTTCCCTCAAGTGGATGACCTAAGGTTTATCAACCCGTAGGAGGCGTAGGATGAAGATGGTCTTCTCAAGCAACACTACAACCAAATAACAAAGAGTCTCTTGTGTCCCCAACACACCCAATACAATGGTAAATTGTATAGGTGCACTAGTTCGGCGAAGAGATGGTGATACAAGTGGTATATGGATGGTAGATAAAGGTTTTAGTAATCTGAAAATATAAAAACAGCAAGGTAACTAATGATAAAAGTGAGCGTAAATGGTATTGCAATGCTAGGAAACAAGGCCTAGGGTTCATACTTTCACTAGTGCAAGTTCCCTCAACAATACTAACATAATTGGATCACATAACTATCCCTCAACATGCAACAAAGAGTCACTCCAAAGTCACTAATAGCGGAGAACAAACGAAGAGGTTATGGTAGGGTACGAAACCACCTCAAAGTTATTCTTTCCAATCAATCCGTTGGGCTATTCCTATAAGTGTCACAAACAGCCCTAGAGTTCGTACTAGAATAACACCTTAAGACACAAATCAATCAAAACCCTAATGTCACCTAGATACTCCAATGTCACCTCAAGTATCCGTGGGCATGATTATACGATATGCATCACATAATCTCAGATTCATCTATTCAACCAACACATAGAACCTCAAAGAGTGCCCCAAAGTTCCTACCAGAGAATCATGATGAAAACGTGTGCCAACCCCTATGCATAGGTTCATGGGCGGAACCCGCAAGTTGATCACCAAAACATACATCAAGTGAATCACGTGTTATCCCATTGTCACCACAGATACGCACGGCAAGACATACATCAAGTGTTCTCAAATCTTTAAAGACTCGATCCAATAAGATAACCTCAAAGGGGAAACTCAATTCATTACAAGAGAGTAGAGGGGGAGGAGAAACATAAGATCCAACTATAATAGCAAAGCTCGCGATACATCAAGATCGTATCACCTCAAGAACACGAGAGAGAGAGAGAGATCAAACACATAGCTACGGGTACATAGCCTCAGACCCGAGGGAGAACTACTCCCTCCTCGTCATGGAGAGCACCGGGATGATGAAGATGGCCACCGGAGAGGGATTGCCCCCTCCGGCAGGGTGTCGGAACGGGTCTAGATTGGCTTTCGGTGGCTACGGAGCTTCTGGCGGCGGAACTCCCGATCTATTGTGCTCTCAGATGTTTTTAGGGTATATGGAGATATATAGGCGGAAGAAGTACGTCACGTGGCCCCACAAGGGTGGAGGGTGTGCCCAGGGGGGTGGGCGCGCCCCCTGCCTCGTGGCCTCCTCGCAGATCCCCCGACGTGCACTCCAAGTCTTCTGGGCTTCTTTCCTTCCAAAAATGAGTTCCGTGAAGTTTCAGGTCAATTGGACTCCGTTTGATTTTCCTTTTCTTCGAAACACTGAAATAGGCATAAAACAGCAAATCTGGGCTGGGCCTCCGGTTAATAGGTTAGTCCCAAAAATGATATAAAAGTGTATAATAAAGCCCATAAACATTCAAAACAGTAGATAATATAGCATGGAGCAATCAAAAATTATAGATACGTTGGAGACGTATCATATAGCTCGCACAGTAGCTAGCCTACTAACACCAAGAATCATCAAACAAGCCCTGCTGATATGATAAACAGTTCAAACTTACGTCTAAGCATGCCATATATTACATCAAAAGCTGGTGAGGATACATCTGTTTCCATAACTCGGAGAGGGTTCGCATGATTCATCGCATGATTCACTATCAAACAAAAGTAGCAAGATTCGCCCACACAAGACAGTGCTCTGGCCCTAAGATGGTTTGATAACATGCATTGTTCTGGTAATCAAACACAGGGCAATGCTAACTACCCTGAAGGATTAGCGTGACCAGCTATTTCTTGTCATCGATCTCTCGGGCAATGACCACAACACGGACAGCGGCATGGGAATCGATTTCTGGGGCGATGTCCACAGGACTGACTGCGACATTGGAATCGATCCCTGGGGCGATGTCCACAGGATGGACAGCGGCATCGGAATCGATCTCCGGGGCGATGCCAACAGGACGGGCCACGACATCGGAATCATCAAGGACGTCCACCAGCACCTGCACAACCCTAACATATTAGCAAGCACATTGCAAATAATCAAAAACCACAACTATGGCAATAAGCCATTATTTTTTACCTTGTGCAGCTCACCGGGGGATCTCATCCCTTCGGGGGCCATCTCCTCATCCTCGATGGGGGCCATCACCTTGCGAGGGGAATACTGCTTCTCAACAATGACTATCTCCTCAAACTCGGTCTAGAGCCTCACATAGGTGGCAATCAGAGTTCCTGGGGTAGGCACGGTGGGGCCCTTGCTATTCTTCCAACTTTCTTTGAGGAGTTCGTCCGCCAACATCCTCAACTCTTTGGCCAGTGCTTGTTTCTTGGAGTTCTTCGTCTCCATGGGTTGGCCCGCCAACATGGTCAACTCGTTGGTCGGTGCTCGCTTCCTAGAGATTGCTGTCTCCAGTGGGTTGCCCGCTGGCAACTCTTTGCCTAGTGCTCCAGGATCCATCAATGAAGTGACAAACAAAAAGCAATCGAAAGGAAACCACAACCGCAATGAAAACGGGAAAAGAATAGGATGTGAGAATCGGTCGGTGCTTCGCAAAAAGAAGATTCTTGGAATGAAAATATAGCAGCATAACTGAATCGCCCACCTTTCCTTCGTCGGTACAGAAGAAAAATGGCAGAAGTGAGTAGCCTGGAGTGAGGTTTTCTTCAAGAAAGGGAAGAAAGGGCTTGAACGAGTGTTCCAGTGAAATGATGGTTGCTTCTTCCAGTCCAACTTGGAGGCCACCTTACCACTGCTGGTAATGGTGTGGGTTTTGTGATATGACGGGTCATTGTCGGGTTTCGGGTTCCGGCAGACCCTTGACGTTCGAACACTGGGGTGCGCGCGGAGATCTCTCCCCTACCGATCTACGTCCGATCCTCTCGTGCCAACTAAGATGAAAATGAAGAACAACACAAGAGACACGATGTTTATACTGGTTCGGGCCACCGTTGTGGTGTAATACCCTACTCCAGTGTGTGGTGTGGTGGACTGCCTCTGGGGCTGATGATGGACAGTCCAAGGAAAGAACAGCCTCGCGAGAGGTGTTCTTGAGTTGGTGCGATGAACTGCTAGGGTGAGTTCAGTCGCCTCTCTCTCTCTCTGCTGGGGTTCTACCAGATCTCTCCCGGGGGTCTCCCCCTACACTGTGGTGGCTAGCTCTATTTATAGAGGCCCTGGGCCTCTCCCCAAATAATGAGCGGGAAGGGCGCCAACAATTGGCCATTTCAAAGGGGAACATCTAGTACAAGTTATCCTGACCAAAGGTGGTCTTCGGCTGCCAAGAGCACTGGCGATGACGCCGTCTTGGGCTCCACGGTGACCTCCGTCCTGCCGTCCGGCTGGTCTTGGTCTCGTTGCACCGGAATGGTAACCTTTGCCTGATGCCTTGGCTTGTGCTTGCCCCCTTTGCACCAAAGGGGAAACAAGGACACCGCACAGGCCGGCGCCTGCCTAGCGCCCGCCTGGTCTCGATCGTCATGGCATACGTCACGGGTTCCTCGCGAGGTACCCCTGCCTTGATCTCTCCGCCTCTTCGCGAGCCTGCCTGATGAGGCTGCCTCTGCGGAAGCTTCCTGTTGTCCACCCCGCGAGGCTTGGCCCCTCGCGAGGGTCTTTGAGCTTGAGCTGATGAAGATGGGCCGTGCTGGGCCCCGCTTGAGCCACGCCGCAGGCAGGCAAGTCTAGGGACCCCCATTCCCAGAACGCTGACAGTAGCCCCCGGGCCCAAGGCGCGCCCAAGCTGGGCCCAGTAGGAAAATGAAAGGGCAAGCGCGAAGCGCCGTGGGCCCTATCAGCCTGCGGCCTTTGGGCGCCGCGTGGCGATTGATTGGACGTGGGTGACTGCGCTTCCCCACGACGCCTCGGCGACTGCATGACTTGATAAGTCCCTGCATTCAGAGAAACCGGTCATGATTACCTGCGATCGTGGTGCACGACGGTTGGCCTCCTCCGGCTATAAGTACGGGGCCGGGCGCCCCCCTTCGGCCCGTCCCTCCTTGCTGCTCCTTTCTTTCTTCTTGATTACTCGTCGGTCCCATGGCTCCAAAGTGATTCTCGGCTGCGGAGAAAGGAAAGGCCCCCCAGGCTGGGCCTGACTCCCCTCCGGCCAAGCGCGGCAGAGGCCGCCCTCGCAAGTATACCACGGTCCCCGTGGTGGCCTCCCGCGGCCATGGAGGCGGTTCCTGGCGTGGTGGTGAGTGCCCGGTTGCCGACAGGGGGCACGTCGTGGGTGTGCGCCCCCCTAGGCCATGCTTTCGCTCTGTGGAGGTGCTGCCGGAGTTCGTCGTGTGGTTGGCAGACCCATCCAGCACCAGGCTCCAGCTCCCCCGTTTCTTCGTAGATGAACTGTCGGCCAGCGCCCGGTGCGGATTCTGGCTCCAGGCAGATGGATGCTGCAGCAGGGCCTCCTGAGCGTCGCTGGAGGTTTCCGTTTCTGGGAACGGGGCTCTGACACGCGGCTGGCAGACGTTTGCCCGCGCGCGTGGCCTGAGCCGGTGGTGCACCCTGTACTTCAAGTTTGATGGCGACGCCACCCTCTACGTGAGGGTGTTCGGGGAAGACGGTCGCCGTGCCGGGTGTTGCCCTGAAGACGACGACCACGGCCGCCTGCCCAGCCCTGGCTCTGACCAGGATGAAGATGGCGACTGGCGTACAGGCGGTGGTGCTCGGGGCTCGCCGAGCTTCGGCGACCCCTTCGCAGGCAGCACCTCCTCCAGCGGTGGCCGCGACCAGCCTCCTCGCCGTCGCGCCCGCTTGGGCGAAGGTAGCGGGTCAGCCTGCCGTCGCGCCCTGGTGAAGCGAGAGGAGGGATCCGCCTGAGCCCCAGGAGCAGCTTGAGCCTTCGCTGTGGGTTGGCGCAAGACGAATCGCGCCCATTTTGTTTTCTTTCTTATCCTGCGCAAAAATAGTAAGTAATGTAGGCCCCCACGGGGGCGTATTAGAACTGTTGTTGTTTAACCATCGCGCTGTTTCCGCTATTTCCGCGCCGCGCTCCCATGTGCGGGAACTATTTTAGCTCGGTGGGGCTTGGTGCGGTCCTCGCCTCCCAAGGCCGTGGCCTCCTCGTGCACTTCGTGCCCTGCAAGGATCAGCAGGAGGGGTAACTTATGGTCTTAGCTGTGGGGGCGATCGGCCCAGGTCCTGCGCTCGTGTCGCGATGCCCGTGGGGCACGGACTGGGAGGGGTGCTCCTGTAGAGGACTCGGATAGGAAAGCTCCAAACGATCGGGGCAGAGAACACTCGCGAGGGCGCCCGCGATCCTCCCTCGCGAGACTTCGCGAGAGAAAACGAGGCGAGCGAGAGAGAAAGACAAAGAGCCACAAGCCAGGAACGTCAGCAACTCCAATAAAAACTTCAAATGGGAATAAACAAGCCAACTACGGAAAGCAAATGGGAAAGCCACGTCCGGCACCTATTCTAGTCTTCGACGTCTTCTCACCAGTGCGGAGCTAAGTGCTACCACTAGGCATGGGCGGGAGCCCCCGAGGCCCGAGGGCGGCACTCCGGAGACTCCGGGGCGTGTACAGCCCCACTCATTATCACGTGAGAGTGTCACGGGCGGCGAGCTTCACAGGCATTGGCCTTCTTCATAGGCACCGGGCCTTTCTTGAAACGCGGCAGCTTCACAGGCGTTCGCCTTCTTCATAGGCTCCAGGCCTTTTCCAAAACGCAGCGGCTTCACAGGCATTTGCCTTCTTCACAGGCACCGGGCCTTTTCCAAAACGCAGGGCTTCACAGGCATTCGCCTTCTTCACAAGCACCGGGCTTTTCCAAAATGCAGCGGCTTCACAGGCATTTGCCTTCTTCACATGCACAGGGCCTTTTCCAAAATGCAGCGGCTTCACTCAGGGGTAGAACCTCCGGAGATGCTGAATGTTCCATGGGTTGTGGATGGGTACTCCCTCTGGAGTCTCCAAGCGCGCGGAGCCAGGCCTGGAAACATGAACAACCTTGAACGGGCCCTCCCACATGGGAGAGAGCTTGTGCAGCCCCTCCCTGGAGAGAACCCTTCTGAGCACGAGATCCCCTAACTCAAGGGTCCTGGGGCGGATGTTGCGGCTATGGTATCGTCGTAGCGCCTGTTGATACCTTGCCGCATGCAGTGCGGCTTCTCGACGGTGTTCCTCCCCCAGCACGAGATCCGTCCTTCGCATGGCGTCCTGCTGAGCCTCGTCGAATGCCAGGACCCGTGCGGAGCGATGTCTGACCTCGTGAGGGAGAACAGCCTCCGCTCCATAGACGAGGAAAAACGGGGTCACGCTAGTCGGCTTGGTCGCTGTCATGCGGATTGACCATAGCACGGACTGGAGCTCGTCGTGCCAGCCCCTGCCATAGGCCTCCAGCTTCTTCTTTAAGGTCCTGGCCTTGAGGCTCCTCAGGACCTCCGCGCTGGCTCATTCAGCCTGGCCATTGCTCCGGGGGTGTGCTACCGAAGCGTAGCATATCTGCGTTCCAAGGTTAGCACATTACGTTTTGAAGAGATTACTGGTGAATTGTGAACCTTGTCAGTGATGATGCGGTTAGGCACCCCAAACCAGCTCACGAGGCCCTTGATGAACTTGACTGTCGAGCCTGCCGGGATTGTGCGGACAACTTCCACCTCGGCCCACTTGGTGAACTTGTCCACGTCGATGTAGAGGTAGCGATAGCCCCCTGGCGCCCGAGGGAACGGGCCCAGAATGTCCAACCCCCAAACTGCGAACGGCCAGGAGAGGGGTATGGTCTGCAGACCTCCCGCAAGCTGATGGATCTGTTTAGCGTGAAACTGGCAGGCCTCACAAGCCTTCACCAGCTCAATGGCGTCGCTGAGTGCTGTGGGCCGGTAGAACCCGTTGCGGAATGCCTTGCCGACGAGGGTTCGTGACGACGAGTGGTGCCCGCAGTCTCCGCTGTGTATGTCCGCCAGCAGTTCCTTTCCTTGCTCCCTGGAAATGCAACGTAGGGACACGTCATTTGACCGCTTCCTGTAGAGCTCGCCATCCTGGATGCAATAAGCCGTGGCCTGCCGTGCCACACGCTCCGCCTCCTCCTCGCTCTCCGGCAGAATCCCTTGCATCAGGTAGTCCTTGAGCTCTGGGTTCCAACATCCCTCCTGAGGCTCCAACACCAGGAGCAGGCGTGCCCCTGATGCCGGGCCGCAGACCGGAGCTCCCGAGGCAGGCGACTGAGGAGGCTCCTCCCTTGGCTGCACCACGCCTGATAGTGATGGCGCCGCCGAGGGCTTGAAGAGCCGCTCCTCGAAGACGCCAGGTTCCTGCGGTAGCCGCCTGGACGCCCTCTTGGCAATGTCGTCAGCCTCCTGATTGGTGCCGTGAGGCACATGCTGCAGCTCCAGCCCCCAGAACTGTTTCTCCATCCTGCGGACTTTAGCAAGGTAAGCTTCCATGTGCTCGTCCTTCGGCTCATATATCTTGTTGGAGAAGTTGACGAGGAGCTGTGAATCGCCCTTGATGGTGAGGCGCTTTACCCCTAAGGCGATTGCGGCTTTCAAGCCTGCTATCAGGCCTTCGTATTCTGCTATGTTGTTGGAGACCTTCTCTCCATGCTGGAAGCAGAGTTGCACGACGTAATAGAGTTTGTCCTGGGTAGGGACACAAGCACTACGCCAGCTCCTGCACCGTGTCGGGAGAATGCCCCATCGAAGTACACGACCCAGCCGTCCGGTGCCTCACTTCCCGGGGAAAGTGATCGGTCTTCGCCTGCCTCGAGACCCGGCGCTTCTGCCCATTCTACCACGAAATCTGCAAGTGCGGCTCCCTTGATAACTCTGGTCGTGCTGAATTCTAGCTGAAATGCCTGTAGCTCAATGTTCCATTCGGCGACCCTTCCAGCTGAGTTGGGGCTCCTGAGCACTCTTTCTAAGGGGTATGCTGAGACGACCTTGATGGGATGTCCTTGGAAGTAGTGGCGCAGCTTGCGTGAGGCCACTAGTAGCGCGAGGAGGAGTTTTTGAGGCATGGGATACCGTGCCCTTGCGTCTCATAGCACTGTGCTGACGAAGTACACGGGATGTTCGACGAGGTTAAGGGTGTTGGCGCTGCTTGCGTCCTCCAGAGGTCGAGGCGTCTCTGGAGACGACGGAGTCCCTGGGGCTTGGTCACCAGAAGAGGCCTCTCCTGCTCCGGGCGCGTTCTCCTGCTGCGGCTGTTCCTTTTTGGCTGTGGTTGTGACCTTCGCGAGGCCCTCCTGGCTCTGCTTTGCTTCAGTTCGGACGGTCGATGCGGCCTTGGCACAGCGCTCCTCCCTGACTGCCACCCGGGCTGCGCTGGCGGAGTAGGGGGTGGCCGCAAGGTAGAGCACCAGGGGCTCCCGAGGACGCGAAGCTACAATCACTGGCGGACTGGTAAGGTACCTCTTGAGGTCTTGGAATGCCTTGTCGGCCTCTTCAGTCTATTTGAAGGGGCCCTTTTTCTTCATCAGCTTGAAGAAGGGCAGGGATCGTTCCCCCAGCTTGGAGATGAAGCGCCCCAACACAGTCACACGCCCGGTGAGCTTCTGCATTTCTCTGAGGGTCCTCGGCGGGCTCATATCTTCGACTGCCTTGACCTTCTCCGGGTTGGCCTCGATGCCCCTGTGGGATAAAAGGAAACCCTGGAGCTTGCCCGAGGGGACTCCAAATACGCACTTCTCCGGGTTGAGCCGTAGGTCCACTTTGTTGAGGCTGGCAAAGGTTTCTTCCAGGTCCTGTATCAGGGTTCTTGCCTCACGAGACTTCACCACAATGTCATCGACGTAAGCTTCAGCGTTCCTCCCAAGCTGCCGGCCTAAGGCGATGTGCATCAGCCGCTGAAAGGTCGCGCCTGCGTTGCACAGCCCAAATGGCATGCACGTATAGCAGTACACTCCACACGGGGTCAGGAAAGCCGTCTTCTCCACGTCTTCTACCGCCATCTTGATCTAGTGATAGCCTGAGAAGGCATCCAGGAAGCACAATAGGTCACACTCTATGGTGGAGTCGACTATCTGGTCGATGCGGGGGAGCGGAAATGGATCCTGCGGGCAGGCCTTGTTGAGGTTGGTGAAGTCGACCCACATGCGCTCTTTCCCCCCCTTCTTCGGCACGACAATAGGATTAGCCAGCCAATCGGGGTAGCGGACCTCGCGGATAACCCCTGCCGCCTCTAGCTTCCGGGTCTCTTGAACGATGAAAGCCTGTTTCTCAGTAGACTGCCGCCTTGCCTTCTGCTTCACGAGGCGTACATTGGGGCACACGCTGAGGTGATGCTCAATCACTTCCCTTGGGACCCCCGCTAACTGATCTGGTTCCCACGCGAACGCCTTCTTGTTCGCACGCAGGAACCTGATTAGGGCCTTCTCCTGCTCGGGCTCGAGGTTGGCCCCTATGGTGAAGGTGGCGCCAGTGGACCCGTCCTCGTCGACTGGTACCTGCTTGGTTTCTGCCTTGTCTTGGGTGAACAACTGCTTCTTTTTAGCCGGCGCAGCCCCCTTGGCTCAAGGGCGTCGGTGCTAGTGGGCTGCGCCACCGCGGTCGCCCTGAAAACAAGCCGGAGCACCTTCAGCGCATGCCTTGTGTCTCCTGACACGGTGAGGACACCGCTGCTCCCGGGCATCTTCATGAGGTTGTACGCCAGGTGAGTTGCTGCCATGAACCGAGCCAAGGCCAGATAGCCCAGGATGGCGTTGTAGGGGAGGCCGATAGGGGCGATGTCGAAGTCGATCAGCTCTGTGCGGAAGTTGTCGCAGGTGCCGAAGGTCACTGGGAGGCGGATCTGTCCCAAGGAGGTGGTGGAACCGGCTCCGACGCCCGAGAAAGGCCTGCTGGGTTGGAGCCGCTCCGGCGACACGTGGAGTAGGCTGAAGGCCTCGACCGAGAGCATGTTGAGGCCGGCACCACCATCGATGAGGGTCCTGGTGACGGCTACCTGGTAGATGGTGGGGGTGCACAGCATCGGGAGCGCGCCCGAACCAATGGGGTTGAAGGGGTGGTCCTCCAAGTCGAAGGTTAGATCGGCCTCGGGCGCCACCCAGCCCGGAGGGGCTTCTTGGCACCCAGAGGCGGTGCTGATCCGGCGGGCGAATGGCTTGACGTGATGACTCGAGGGTGGTGCCTGGGGGCCACCCAGGAGAGCTGCGACGACGGGCGGCGCTGGTGCGGCAAAACGGGCGAGGAAGAGGTCGCGCAGCTCCTCCCAGGAGGTGACAGAGGCCGTCAGCAGGTCGAGGAGCCACACGCGCAGGACGCCGGTGAGGGCCATGGGTAACTAGTTGGCCAGCACCTGATCATCGCCCCTGGCTCCGAGGATGGCCTCCTCGTACGCCAGCAGGAAAATCATCGGGTCCGTCGCGCCATCGTAGCGCGGCGGCATCTCAGGCCTAAACTTGCGCGGCCACTGCACTTGCCGCAAGGCGGGGGCCAAGGCTCGGAGCCCCCTGGCCCCAGTGTCGGCATCCGTTGCTGGAGCGGGCGGCGCGTTGTCCGCCGTGAGGGCGGGATGCAATGTCGGGGGAGAGCGGGTCGTCAGGAAGGAGGACTCCGGCGCACCCCTACCAGGCGCGCCAAATGTCGGGTTTCGGCAGACCCTTGAGGTTCGAACACTGGGGTGCGCGCGGAGGTCCCTCCCCTACCGATCTACGTCCGATCCTCTCGCGCGAACTAAGATGAAAATGAAGAACAACACAAGAGACACGATGTTTATACTGGTTCGGGCCACCGTTGTGGTGTAATAGCCTACTCTAGTATGTGGTGTGGTGGACTACCTCTGGGGCTGATGATGGACAGTACAAGGGAAGAACAACCTCACGAGAGGTGTTCTTGAGCTGGTGCGATGAACTGCTAGGGTGAGTTCAGTCGCCTCTCTCTCTCTGCTGGGGTTCTACCAGATCTCTCCCAGGGGTCTCCCCCTACTCTGTGGTGGCTAGCTCTATTTATAGAGGCCCTGGGCCTCTCCCCAAATAATGAGCGGGAAGGGCACCAACAATTGGCCATTTCAAAGGGGAACATATAGTACAAGTTATCCTGACCAAAGGTGGTCTTCGGCTACCAAAAGCACTGGCGATGACGCCGTCTTGGGCTCCACGGTGACCTCCGTCCTGCCGTCCGGCTGGTCTTGATCTCGTTGCACCGGAATGGTAACCTTTGCCTGATGCCTTGGCCTGTGCTTGCCCCCTTTGCACCAAAGGGGAAACAAGGACACCGCGCAGGCCGGCGCCCGCCTGGTCTCGATCGTCATGGCTTGCGTCACGGGTTCCTCGCGAGGTACCCCTGCCTTGATCTCTCTGCCTCCTCGCGAGCCTGCCTGATGAGGCTGCCTCTGAGGAAGCTTCCTCTCGTCCGCCCCACGAGGCTTGGCCCCTCGCGAGGGTCTTTGAGCTTGAGCTGATGAAGATGGGCCGCGCTGGGCCCCGCTTGAGCCACGCCGCAGGCCGCAGGCAGGCAAGTCTGGGGACCCCCATTCCCAGAGCGCCGACAGTCATGACGGCCACACCGGGGTGACAGGTGAGTCTCGACTGTAGCACCTCGCTGTGATTTGGTGGATGGCACGCAGGCCCGGATGCTTTGAAATGTCCCGCATGTGCACCGCGACCAAGGCGGAGAGGAAAACGAGAGAACTATGTAATTAATGCATGAGTTTAATTAGGGTAGTTTTGTAAAGTACGAGATACATTCCTCCAATCGCAAAATGCCTTGGTTCATGAGATTTGAGATTTGAACCCTATAAACCGGAAGGGAGGGAGTACTGCACACTGTGTAGTCTAGTCACTTGTTGAAATCTCTAGAAAGGCAAATGCTCCTTTCCGGTTTACAGGGCTATACTACTCCCTCCGTCTAGGTGTGTAAGTCATCTTACGAAAACCAAATAGTCCCAAAACACTTAGGCGCGGTGCATTAACTTCTACCTTGTTTCTTGTTTCTTGACATATCAACCAATAAGAGATGAGAGGTGTGCATGCTTTTAATGACTTGCAATGGCTAGTTCATTGCATGCAATGCTATTAATTAGCAAATAAACATTGGTAACCCCAGGAGGAAATGGTGCTAAGTGCGTGGACCTATGCAGAATGAGTATCGACCAATGGATAATGGAGTTTAATTGTTAAATAATAGCAATTTTGTCTCATGCAAGAGCCACCACGTGAGCGTTCGCAACTGCCACGTTCGGGTTGTGCTTGGCTCTTTGCCTCTTTGAGAAGACGAACAATGATGTTACTCCTACTTCTACAGTATCGAATCCACTACTGCATGTCCGTCCACCTCGTGCGGGAGGGATAGCATGTAGCGAAAGCTTCTACTTACTGGTCCTGCCTTTGCGTCTATGACAGGTGGGCCCAACAGGTGGTTGGCCCTCGTGTCATGCAGCCAAAGGCAGGTGCAGTTAAGGCACCGGAGCTCAGTCCGCGAGGGAGAGGGCGTTGTAGTAATCAAATTTCTCGGTCTTGTACGAGTTGACGCGACACATCAAAGCACTGCACTCGATATAAGTCTTTTTACACATTTCAAATGGGCTACTTCGTATGTAGGAGTAGACATATTCTGGTCCGTATGTAGTCACTTGTTGCAATCTCTAAAAAGACTTATATTTGGAAACGGAGGGAGTACAACGCATGCATGCATGCCGTGACTTTCCTTTTGATACTTGCATGTGTTGATTTGATGCACCTTGCCAAATTTTGACTATAAATTTAACTAACCAAATTTTCATGCATGTCACAAAAAATTACGGGGCTGTTTGGATTGTGACTATGTTTGTCTTATGTTGCCACATTATTTTTCCCACACTTGCCACACTTGCCTAACCTGAGTTGCTCAAATTGTTAGACACACTTTGGCTTGCCTAAGGGAATCTTGCCACAATTTTTGTGTCTATGACATGTGGGGTTCACTGCTAATAAAAAAAATTCTTGTCTTAGGTGTGGCTAATAAAAAAGACTTATATTTAGGAACGGAGGGAGTAGAAAATATAAATAATAATGCATGTTGGGGCAACCCACGTTTCCGCTAATTTTAGCCGTGGGCTTGTTCACATTTTTTACGAGGGGGTGGTTGTTCATTTAGTGGAGGGACTTATAGTACCAGACTTGAATGATACAAACTGTGACCTAGCACACCGTAACACTACTTGGAACAAGCAGGTAGCTATCTCAAAAAACAATCAACAACTAAAAAAACTGCGACCTAGCATGTAGTAGTACACAATTTTAAACGATTGTTTTGATGGAGTGAAAAAGGAAAACTACCCCACTACGTATATATAGGCCGGAGCCTCCGCACTTGCTTGCTAGGGTTACTCTATTCACACACTCTCATCCTCTCCAGATCTAAACAAGATAGGGGTAGTAACACTGTCTTTCTCCCTTCAAAAAACACTGGCTTTCTATCCTCACCGCTGGTTCCAGATCCGGACGTATCCCCCTCCGCCGGTGAAGGGTAGGAGGGGCAGCGTTTAGGCCGTCGTCGACAGCGAGGGAGGAGACCCACTGCCAGCCGCACCGTTATCTCTGGCCGAGCGCCGGCGCGGGAGGTCCTCCGATCCCTTCGTCGTTGCCTGTGGGCGGATCCGGCCTCCCGCCGCCCAACTATCCACATCCCGACGACCTTCAGGTATATCTTCGTTCAAAACCGCCTTAGCTCTACTTCCCCAGCTCGCTACGTCGCTGCATGTGCATCATTTTCTACCTCTCAGCCCCTCTCGATCGGATGGTCCAATGTCACATATTTTTTTTCTTCTTCTATTGTTTGAGGTAAAGCTACTTCATGGAGTTGAATCTTGTACTCCCTCCATCCGAAAATACTTGTCATTGAAATGGATGTATCTAGATGTATTTTAGTTCTAGACACATCCATTTTGATGACAAGTAATTCCAGATGGAGGGAGTACTTGGTTCAAACAAGAAATAAAGTGGGGGTGGGGGAATTTAGTATGTACATCATACTTGGTACAAACAGGAAGGAAAGGGCGTGAAAGTAGTACAGGCTGGTCATCCAACCGGTCTCTTGGTCGAAAAGGGAAATATAGGGGTAATGCTGTACATAGTGGTATGACCAGGACTAGATTTGCTATCCACACATAGAAGTAGGTGGCTAGAGTGAACAAAAATGGGACCACCACATATATGTTTCTTGGATGTTTGTTTCTCGGGGTAACAAACTATGAATCACCACTTTACGCCCCTATTTACGTACATGGTGCTGGACTGCTGGTGCACCCATTGTCCCATGCCCTTATACCAAATATTTAGGCTCTGTTCGGAATAAAGGGGCAGAAAACATAGGTCTTGATGAAAATAGAGGAATAGGAAAGGAATGTAGGTATAAAACTATGGAACAACGAAGCGGAGGGAACTCTCAAGAGAATGTGTTCGGATGGACTACGAAATGTACAGATTTGTTTTTTAGAGTAGCATGCTTGGTAGTATGAGATGTTATTTGTTTATTCAGCTGCATAGTGACTACTCTTGTCCTCACCTCACGTACCACACATAGGTTGATTTTTTATTCCGGCAACACAGCACAAAAACATGTCTAACGCATGGCAGCGAGCGCCTGCCTCGGGCTTCCGCCCAAAAAATGAGCAACGCGTGGATGTTGCTAATCCTATGGAATCAGTACTACCAGACCAGATTTCCTATGAAACACTATTCACCTTTCCCGTGTTCTGAACGGTTGGAAGGGAAAGAATACCATAGGAATTGTGTTCCTACAAAAATCCTACACCAAACCTGTGAACCGAATGCAGCCTTAGCTGTTCTTAATCTAATGTCCCTGGTAAAAATGAAGCCATGCCACTGTTATAAGCCATGACAAGTTTAGCCAAATGTTTTTGCCTGTAATTGTTTGAGACTCTGACTGTTTCCTCTGTGCCTTTTTGTGCAAACAAGGATATCCAATTCACCTGGTTGCTGTTGTGACCTTTTGGTGCACTGCACAAAACTCTTCTTAAAAGAAGTGACTTTTGTGCTGTTTAACTGGAATGGCGGAATGGAACCGTTGGTTCATTTTGGTGGAACTGCACAAAGGGAGATCTGTGTTCCAATCCTCATCATCCATATTTGCACCATAACCTTCCTTTAGGTAAGAATGATATTTAATGCATGTGTTCATCTCTATTTTCCGACTGCCATGAGAAAATAATGCTATTTTTTACTAGTACACTTGTACTCCCTCACGGACAAAACCAATTCTGAATTAGAAGGCCAATCATGTACTTGGTTTCACCAACTGGTGAGGAGAAAGAGAAATAGAGCATGAAGAGGAAGAAGAAGAAGAAGAAACAGTGCCAAGGCGATCTTGCTGAAGCCAGAGGCCTCAGTCGAGGCCATTCAAGGGCTCCGGCAACGACTACCTTACATGTGAGACGATCATCTAGGGAGCCCTTCCACTTATGTTGTCTCACTTAATTAATTAGAAGTACTTAAGTACCACTAATTTATTACTGCCTAATATTCCTGTTGGAGTTAAACAAATCTTTAGTAGGACCCTATGCTGAATGATGTACGTGTGTATGTTTGTCTATGGAGGTGAATCATGTGGTGGAGCAGGGAGGGAATATTATTAGTGTCATGAGATAATAGTGCTATTGTTTTGCATGTCAATTTATTGCCATTGATTCAATGAGGCAATGTTTTGCGTATTGTCCATCATGAATTTGATGCTACTGTTTGAGTAATATGCTAATGTCTTCCTATCCTTTCTCACTAAGCTAATGAAGGTTTCACATTGTTTCTACTTGTGCAAACACGGATCATGTTGTGCCAATCATACATTTTAGTGGAACTACACAAGACAATACAATGAACTGTATCCCAGCCAGTGCTTTAACTCTGCTGGAAGTTCTTGATAATCTTTCAATATAATCTCAGCACTGGTAAACAAGAGTGATTTCAACCATACATTTGAAGTGCACAAAAATATATACTATTATGTGATTCCAGTGAGTGCTTTATCATCTCTTATGGGACTACATGAATAAGCTTTTTTTCTCAAGTTGGTACGGGCCTAAGGCCTTCATCCATATTAGTTTGCTGTCATCTCTATTTGTATCGTGCTACTGTCATGAGAAACTCCTTTATCTTTGCACGTTAAAGTTTTGCAACCTATGATAAATGGCAATGCTTTGAGTGTTGAGTTGAGCTAATTGGCACTGATTAAGTAAACTAATACCTCTCTTTAAGCAAGACTACTATGTTGCTAACTTTACCCATTAAGATAATGAGGGTGCTTCTATTATTACAGTAATCTCACTCTCTCAATATATGTGCCAACAGGGATGCTCGATTTTGGTGGAACTGCACAAAAACTTTGGGTGCTTCATTGCCTCGACAGCTTCTGTCCTTTCACGTCAGTTGCTAATCTCCGCTTGCTTTCTTCCTTTGTTGTCAGTCGCTTGGCTTATCTCGGCTTCTAGTCAAAGGAAATAGTAATTGATATGCTACCTCACACAGGTTGGTACTGGTCTTTATCCTGATTATTGTGCCTGTCATATGTATTGGTAATTTGGTATTGTGCTACTGTTTGCCGATTTCATAAAGGAGTAATTTGGAGCCTGAACTCGCAGGCAAATCATTACATCGGGTGATTTCAGTAGAACTGCACAAAATGATCAGATGGACACGTACTTATGCTGCTGCTATGTACTCCAAAGTTCACTCAGACAAGCATCGATGTTGACAAGAAGTGCCTATATTCATTCAAGTATCAACCGACGTCAACCAGTTGTCAAACTCCAAGTATTAGGAGAGTGAACGCCAAAAATATTGCTTGGTGCATAGCCCAGAAAAACGCAGTCCAGTCTTTGGTCCCAACTTGTGCCTTTTGGTTATCGGCACATATGGTAGCGAACTATATGGCATGGAGTCTAAAGATTCTAGACAAGTTGGTTGACGCGTATATTCATCTGGCATTTAATCAGTCTGCACGCCAAGGATGCTCCATTTCAGTTGAACTGCATAAAAAATTTGGGTGGTTCATTTTCGCAACCGCCTCCTTTCTCGTCTGCAATGTAGAATTTTGGCGAGATACAGGACCAAGATGAGCCAGTAAACTAGTTGGATGAAAGTAGTGGCCAAGTTGCTCAAACCTCCCTCGGCACGTGGCCACTATTTGAGTATAAACCTACAAGCAAAGTTCAGATTGTCTGTGCTGCCTCTTATGTACTCAAAAGTTTACTCGTACAAGAACTAATTTTAGCAAGAAATACCTCCGATTGAACACCATTTACCAGTCTGTACCCTAGGTAATTAAAGTTCGTCCATGGATCATATTGGCTGTGATCTCAATCATTTGGTTGCATAAACATACTGAACATGTGTATATCTGAATCTTTTTATGAATTGTGTATGAATATTGTCATGTGATCTATCAATCATTTGGATGCATAGATATGTTGAGCTTGTGTATATATGAATCTTTTGAGTTGTTGATAGTAATGTTGGCTATGAATATGAACGTGTCCTGTGAACCTCAGTTTGATATGAATGTTTACCTTTTCTATTGTATTTGTGTGTGAACTTGTTAGTATGCCTACTGTGGGGTATAAAACACAGTTCTCTTAGAAAAGTAATGTTGTGTCCAATTTATGTTTTCCCTTCTAACCACATCGTATATACTATCAAAAGGGCACGTGCGTTGCAACGGGAAAAAATATGGCACACACTTTCGTTCTATTCTTCTTTACCGGGTCTGTCATTACATGTGCTCCGGTGTAATAACATCATAAATTACCAAACTGCCTTAGGAGTTTTTGTCTCAGGCACCACAGTGAGAATGATTGACAATATGAGCATCACCAGCCTGAAGAAAGTTGTTGTTATGACCGGCATGGCCAAGAGGATATATGATGCGCACTGACATCCAACAACAACATTTCTCATGGTTTCGGTTTTTTCTGAACCAGTGCTATATTTGATTATTTGGCACAAAAAAGTTGTAATTCTTTCACTCCAACTACGACCAACATGGCTCGTCATTCTTCCAAAAGATGTCCCTTATGATATTTTTTCAGAAAAAAGGAGTGCATTATCTCCTTGTTGTCGTCTAACTGAAGGAAACTGAATGTGAAAATTTAAGTGTATATAGACTGACCCACCCGGAGTGCATACAAAAATATTTTTATCCAAGTCGTCAGTGCCAACACTGTACCTCCAATGTCCATCTGCATCTACACGGCTAGGTCTAATCTTAAGTAAGAATGAAACTACCAAGCAAACTGTGATAACAGCATGTAGCCGACCCCGGGCAACAGGTGGTCAGGGATCATCCGCAGAGAAACACGAAGTCGGCTGACGACCGCCGAGCATGGCCAGGCCCATCTCGCTCTCGTGGCTGCCGTGGTGGCTCCCGGGCCTCTCCGTGGCTCCTCCACTCCGAGTCCACAGCCTGACCTCAGCATTCCGCCTCCATCCTCCTCCGCCCTCTGTCCCGCGTGCTCCTCCACACCTCCCTCTCCAAGCCGACGGATCCGACCTTCCCCTCGCTGGATCCGGTCCACCACGAGCCTCAAGCCACCCTGCCGCTACGCTCGTGTCCATGTCATGCGTGGTGTAGAGGTGGCCAGCGTGTGGAACAGGCTGCGTCGCAGGCGTCTGCGCGTTGTGCCTCCGCTTCCTCACCCCGGCAAGCGCCAGACTGAACAGCTTCGCACCGGACTGCCATTTTGTTGTACAATTTCCCTTTGTTCTCATTCTGTGTTTGTTGATTCAAGAGGCTCGTTGTTGATATGCAATTTTCCTAGGTATATAAACTGGTAGACTTTCATGTAAGCAATCGAGGTGGGATTACTCCGAGTACATGCGTGAAAATCAGGTAAGGTACAAATACAGAAGCGTGCATGTAGGCCCAATAAGAGAATGTGGACGTGGACCAATTGGATGGAAAAAGTTTTTAGTACCACCTCGCAGCAATTGGACGGACTGTCGATCAAAACTAATGGAAAAAAACTGAAAGCGTAAATTCACGAAAAGAAGTGTATTGTGACGGTGAACCCAAAGAGTCAATCCGTGCTTTATTATTACTAGCAAAAATGCCCGCGCGTTGCAACGGGAAAAAATCACATGCCCTTCCACCACCCACCTCGCGGCACAACTGCAAGCTGCATCCAAACAATCCCTGCCCACCATCAACACCACCACATACCTGCATCCCATGCAAGCTCTTTAAACAATTATCATCCAAACATGTATATTGCGAATTTGAAATTGACATTTCCATTGTTGTGTGGCATAAATTTACATACCATATGTATTACACATGGATCTAGGCCGCCACCAGTGCCTTTGCACGACGCAAGCCTCTATGATATGAATCAACAACCTGAAAATTTCTGAGAGATATGTACAAGGAAACACAGATAAGGTAGTGAGGCAATAAATTTCATAACATCTTATAATGACAGTTGTATGTGATTTGCAGGAAGTGTTCTACTCACCATCGCAGGTCCTTGCTGGTTACATAATTATTGCCGAGGGCGGCGCAGATGGTCGTCTGTGTGGCTAGCGGCATGCCTTCTGCAGTGATAGCCACTCCATCGTCGAATCTGCCCTCCATGACAGACTCACCACCACCACTTGCCTGCGGAGATTGTGGCATCTTCCCGTAGTAGCTTTTCATGGTAGGAATATTGGACTAATATACATGTAACCAACAAACGGAGCACCGCGATAACAAAACAACTTTGACATTCTTATTACATCAGAAAGTTAAATATTTACTCCTATAGGATTGTCTAGTACATCCTAGGACATTGGTGTGTGAGCCTTAATTACATGCAAGAAGACGCAGTTCAGTTACAAAAACTACACAGTCAAAAGAGAACAAAATTAGAACTGAATTTCATCACCTGAAAGTTGGCTGCGCGTTTACATCATAGCGAGCCTGAACTTTTCTATTGATGGATCCCCTTTCTTCTGCTCCGAATTGTAGATGAATTGCTCACTCTACTTTGATTTGATCCTTGACGAATCTTCTAATATTGGAAGAAACCGGGCGAGCAATGACCTCTTCTTTTTCTTATTACTCTCTATCTCTCCCTCCTTGAGTAACAAAAATAGGTCAAAAAATCTAGGCATTAACTAATTTGTAGAGTTCTCTACATTAGCACCTTTCAACAGTAGCGTTATATATTAGCATGAGGTATAATGTTACTTCTGAAAAACACCGCTGCTAACTTATCGTAGTATTACCCTAATAATAAAAGCTAAATCCTCTAAACAACCAAATACTAAAGGAGCTTCTATGTAATCATTTGCAGCCGAGATCCTACGTGAAAATATATTCCAACTCCCAAACACTTACTCGGTGCTAGAATGGAAAACATGGTTAGTAAATGTTATCAATTTTGCAATGAAAATTAAATGTTTGTGAAATTCTTCATCTAAAGAAAATTACTTTTTAAGTCTTCCTCTTTCAGGCTTGGGGAATAACCAAAGGTACCATTATAATTGGTGGTGATGGAAACATGCATGATAATCAATTATACACAACATCATCAAAGAAACTGGATCACTATTTTTTCTTAATTGAACCTCACCACATAGATGCGCTCATGTAGGCCAAACAAAAGGGAATGAGACCTGAAAATAAAACAAAACTTGGCTAGGTCAAGCATTCAAAGAAAGAGACAATTTGGAGTGACTTGCAGTGTTCAGAAATATATTATCTTTAGACTGGTTATACAATTCTACTTGAGCTTCACATACTGTCAGAACACATAGATGTGCAAGTACAATTCTTTTAGAATATGCTAAACCTGGAAAGACACTTAATTAGCTCCGCTGTGCGATGGCTAACTGGAGTTGGAGCAATGCATTTCTTTAGCAATGAGATTGCAATCTGGGTATGTCCCTTATGAGACGAAACTGATATATTCAATTAAGAAAAGTAGAAAAACTCAACAAATGCACTGACCGACATCATCAGTACTTGGGTCATATAAATGCGCAAACTGCATGAAAGATTCAAAATTTTCATTTTCAAATGGTGCAATAATCTTTAGTGGCCTTTCCTAAATATCTAATGGCCATTGTTTGACTATTTTTCCTTACATCTAGAAAGGGTCAGAGATTAACCAAAGAAGTTCTACTCATAAAACGTAGACCATGGAAGGCTGTCAAAATGGTGAGGCACTCATGCAATTCTCTCAATTATGTATTGTCACCAACTCATCTCTGGATTAGCCGCTCCTACAAACACCTCAAATATTTGCAAGTATACAGTCTAATGGATATATATAGATGGCTATAATGTAGCTAAATGTATGCATGCCTTTTGTTGATAACTGAAATCAAGGACGTTGGTAAACTATATGGCCAATGTAGGAACATTTGGTTCTAATACTGTCTACTTTGATCAAAAAAGATTCTTGTAACAATTTATAACTTAATGGGAAACATTAAGCCCAATTCCACATATGTGCACAATGATGCCGCTTGACTAAACAAATGATGAAGTTAGGACACTCCAATAACAATAATTCAGATGGAGCATAATGTTGGAAAATAAGTTCTGGCAATACAACGGAATCATCCTATAGACTCATTCCACATATGTGCACAATGATGCCGCTTGACTAAACAAATGATGAAGTTAGGACACTCCAATAACAATAATTCAGATAGAGCATAATGTTGGAAAATAAGTTCTGGCAATACAACAGAATCATCCTATAGACTCAGCCATTAGTAAACTGCAAAAGTGCGAAGAACAATTGATCAAGTTAAGCATATAAAGATACAACACGTGAATAGAAAGGATCATACCAACCATTCTTTTATGTGCAGATCACGAAAAGTAGGGGAAAGAATAGAGGATCTTGATGAAACAAAACTGAATCGAGGTTGCATATTTTTGCATCAATATAGTGCGCATTAAATTAGAGTTTTTTTGCGAGGAGCATTAAATTTAGAGTTTATAGAAGATAATAAGAAATAGTAGCATGCATTACTCGCTGGTTTATTATTGTGGATCGAAGGACCTGCATCGACTTATCATTGGACTAAGTGCCTAAGTGGGGCAGGCTGCAGGTGAGAATAGCAAGAGTAGGCAGTCCCTTGACGAAATGAGAGAGGAGTGGGTACTTCTTACTGAGGGACCATGCGGTGACTGCACCGTTGCAGATCGTGTGGCCATGCCTAGGAGTAAACTGCAAAGCACATCGTTGTCACCTGGCAGGGGGTAGGTGTTAATACACTGGAGATCACAAGGGCGAGTACAGAATAAAAGCAGATTTTGCCACTGCTCTATAGTTACGACTGCAAACAGATTGTGTATGTGTCTTTTCTCATATCAAAAGGGAGTAGCATCGTTTGAGTGCCTTTTGTTCCGGACAAAATAACTTCTGAATCAAATCCGCATAAGTTCTGTGATTCTAAAAGGCATGATGGTTGGCTATGCCACACAGATCCAGAATATTCGAAGTGAGATCAGAGAGAAATCAAGATCACATACATATGTCGGTGGGCAGCACAGAGTAGGCACACAGATCTAGAATATTCAAAGTGTGTTCAGAGAGCAATCAAGATCATCTACATAGGTTGGTGATCAGCACAGAGATTACAGGAAAATGAATACATACTTGGATGGCATTGAGGGAAACGATTGACACAGGCCTCCTTTCCCCTTGGTTGGACGAACCTGTGGTGTTTGCAGAATTCGCCATGGACGTAGAACCCTAGCTTCACCAAAATCAGCTCTTCCCAGGACCAAATTGTAACCTACAGCTCGAGCTTGCTTCTCTTCCCTGCAAGGCTTCCGTCCTCACCCTCTGCCTTATCTCTGATTATCCTGGGTACGCTCTCCCTGCCGGCGTACGGACGCGGCATCCGTCCCCGCTCCTCAAGGGCCGCCACTTGATCTCTGTCCCCCAAAACTCCTCGTTCTTCTTCATCTCCTCACCTAATTAACTTACATTGTTTTTCTTGGCTGTGTACATAGGAGATTGTAGAATGTATCTTTATAAGATTGGTAACGTGAAGCAGTACATGGACTGAATTGATCAGAGAAGAATGAAAAGAGTATGAATAAGGAGCATGCGGTCGTGGCTACATACCATCAATTGTCTCCCGACCGCACAAGCTATCTTTCCACTCGCTCGCTGCTGCACATATCTTAAGGCCGGCCTCCGGGAACTCCATGAGCCAGCTTCCTCGACCATGGCAAGGGCGTTAACCCCCCTGACCCCGCCAGATGCCATCACCGGAGCAACCACACAGGCTGCTCCCTGCCATCTCTCCTTCTCCTCATTCCTTCCGGCCTCTCTCTCTCTCTCCTACGCCCCACTTCCCCAGCTCCTCTTCTTCTCCTTCCTTCCCCTCTCTCCCCTGCATCTCCCTTTCACTCAATCCCTCTTTCTCCTTGCCGCTGATCTACAGGAGCTTACCATAGCCACTGTATCCCGTCCCCACCGCTCGCCCCAACCGCTTGCCGGAGATCACGCCGCCGCCGTCGCCGTTGCCCGGTTCCCCCTGCCCCGTGCACCGCGGAGAGGGAGGGATGGGGGTGTGGCGGCAGAGAGAACCCTAGAGCCAGGGCGTGTCGACTTATCGTGCAGGAGACAGAGGGCTCGTCGGGGTCGGCGGCGCTCGGGGCGTCGGCGCCGCGCGGCGCCGTGGCAGGGGTGGCGGCGCGCTGGCGTTGGAGGTGAAGACGGAAGGGTCGTGGGTCATCTCGGTGTTTTTTTATTTTCTCTCGTACAGACCGATTCGGCTTGACTTATCAATTGGACTGCGGGTTAATTTTAGAAAACTTCAACAACGTTTTTGCAAAAACGCCTCGACGGTGAATCCGGAGACTCAATCTGTGCTTTATTATTAGGAAGAGATAGGGAAAGATTTATATTATTACTATTATCGTATATTTTATAGAGACTTATATATACATTATAAAAACATCCCATGTGTTATTAACTTATAAAAGTAAATGTTTAACGGAAGTTGGCAAAGAAAATCCTGGTTGTTTTTGACTCACAGGCAAGGAAAATCCTGATGATTACTTACAAAAGCTTGCGAAGATTTTAAGGACCAATTTGATAATAGCGCGCTCATTTTTATTTTGAGCAATAACTCGCTAATTTCTTAATTATATATATATATATATATATATATATATATAAATGTGCCTCTTCAGTTTATTCTTTGATATTAATTGCTCCTTCTAACATAACATTATATATATAACGAGCCCACCTAATGTGTGTATTTCAAGGAAGTTCAAATGGGCTGGGATTTCTTAGAAAATATAAATGGGCCTGATTGACGCGGAATTATTTGTTCACCCAGCCCAGCAAATGGACTGTACATTCTAGAAAACATGGGTTAAATATATGCCACATTTTTGCACGCTGACATGTGGGCCAATAGGTCAAAGCCTACGCAGGGCGTTGTCAACTTGGTCAACAAATGATTGTGTCATCCACAGCCATTGGATTTATATCCAACGGCCGGCATGCACCTTCAATCTCTCGTCTTCTTCCTCCAGCATCGCCGGGACCGCCTGGTCTGGCCTCCGGCGGCTAGCGGCTCTGCTTAGCACGCATCGCTGCGAAGCGCTACCCCACCGCCGACCAGGCTATCCTCCACCCCTCGACACCTCTTGTTATTCTCCACAGACTACAGCCCCACGCCACAACAGGACCAGTTATAACCCTTCTCCTCATCTCAATCTGCGACTCCACTACCGCATTTCCCCGTCTCCGAGTCATTCCTGTCTGGGGCCTCGCCGCCGTCCATCGCCTCGCTACGTTCGGTGCGGTGTGGTAAAAAACGAGAGTCATCGGAAGAGGACTGTACATGGAGAGCCTGACGGCTGGGACCACGAGGTCCATGGTCGCATGCAAGGAAAGTTCCTCCTTATTAAGCTAAAAAATGTTTCCTCCACCTAACAGCTGGGACCCACCGGCTGTATCTTCGCATGAAAGGAAGTGCCTCCTTGTTTTGCGAAAAAAATTATTCATCCCGTTGACAGCTGGGACCCGTCAGATTTGGTGACTGACTTGTGGGCCTACTAAGCGGACGTGTACGCACGACTTTGTCAACTTAATAAACAAATGATTCTAGCAGCTGGACCATTGGATGTTAATCCAACAGCCGTGCTCCTTCTTCAACCTCTGTTCTTGCTCCTGTCTCCCGTGGGCGGCCCGCGGCTGTGATGTCGCGCACCCGAACCAGTGAAGTTTCCCACTCCTCTCCATCTGCGAGTCCACTGCCCCGTCTTCCCCATCTCCGGGTCGTTCCAGCCTGGGTGCGCTCGGCACGGTGTGGTCAACATGGTCAACAACCGAGAGTCATTGGAAGATGACTGTACGTGAGAGGCTGACAGTGGGGACGCACCAAGCCCATGGACGCATGCATGCAACGGAACGCGGCGAGGTCAATGTGGTCAAGGAACGACTTCCATCGAAAGTATACTATACGTGGAGAGTCTCAGCTGGGTCCACGGCCGCAACAAGTAAGTGCCTCCTTATTACGCGAAAAATAATGATGAAGGAAATATGCCCTAGAGGCAATAATAAAGTTATTATTTATTTCCTTATTTCATGATAAATGTTTATTATTCATGCTAGAATTGTATTAACCGGAAACATAATACATGTGTGAATACATAGACAAACAAAGTGTCACTAGTATGCCTCTACTTGACTAGCTCGTTAATCAAAGATGGTTATGTTTCCTAACCATGAACAATGAGTTCTTATTTGATTAACGGGATCATATCATTAGTTGAATGATCTGATTGACATGACCCATTCCATTAGCTTAGCACCTGATCATTTAGTATGTTGCTATTGCTTTCTTCATGACTTATACATGTTTCTATGACTATGAGATTATGCAACTCCCGTTTACCGGAGGAACACTTTGGGTGCTACCAAACGTCACAACGTAACTGGGTGATTATAAAGGAGCATTACAGGTGTCTCCAAAGGTACATGTTGGGTTGGCGTATTTCGAGATTAGGATTTGTCACTCCGGTTGTCGGAGAGGTATCTCTGGGCCCTCTCGGTAATGCACATCACATAAGCCTTGCAAGCACCACAACTAATATGTTGGTTGTGAGATGATGTATTACGGAACGAGTAAAGAGACTTGCCGGTAACGAGATTGAACTAGGTATTGGATACCGACGATCGAATCTCGGGCAAGTAACATACCGATGACAAAGGGAACAACGTATGTTGTTATGCGGTCTGACCGATAAAGATCTTCGTAGAATATGTAGGAGCCAATATGGGCATCCAGGTCCCGCTATTGGTTATTGACCGGAGACATGTCTTGGTCATGTCTACATTGTTCTCGAACCCGTAGGGTCCGCACGCTTAAGGTTACGATGACAGATATATTATGAGTTTATGCATTTTGATGTACCGAAGTTAGTTCGGAGTCCCGGATGTGATCACGGACATGACGAGGAGTCTCGAAATGGTCGAGACGTAAAGATTGATATATTGGAAGCCTATATTTGGACATCGGAATCGTTCCGGGTGAAATCAGCATTTTTCCGGAGTACCGGGGGGTTACCGGAACCCCCCCCCCCCCCGGGGGGTTTATTGGGCCTACATGGGCCTTGAGGGAGAAGAGAGAAGGAGGCAAGAGGTGGCCGCGTGCCCCTCCCCTTCCTAGTCCTAATAGGACAAGGGAAGGGGGGCGCCGCCCCCCCTTTCCTTCCTCTCTTCCACCTCTTCCCCCTCTCTCCTTGTCCAACTAGGAGTCCTACTCCTGATGGGAGTAGGACTCCCCCTTGGCGCGCCCACCTTGGCCGGCCGCCCCCTCTTCCTGGCTCCTTTATATACTGAGGCAAGGGGCACCCTAGAACACACAAGTTGATCCACGTGATCTATTCCTTAGCCGTGTGCGGCGCCCCCAGCCACCATAGTCCTCGATAATATTGTAGCGGAGTTTAGGCGAAGCCCTACTGCAGTAGTACATCAAGATCGTCACCACGCCGTCGTGCTGATGGAACTCTTCCCCGACACTTTGCTGGATCGGAGTCCGGGGATCGTCATCGAGCTGAACGTGTGCTAGAACTCGAAGGTGCCGTAGTTTCGGTGCTTGATCGGTCGGATCGTGAAGATGTACGACTACATCAACCAAACGCTTTTGTTGTCGATCTACTAGGTATGTAGATCATACTCCCCCTCTCGTTGCTATGCATCACATGATCTTGCGTGTGCGTAGGAAATTTTTTGAAATTACTACGAAACCCAACAGTGGCATCCGAGCCTAGGTTATTTATGTTGATGTTATATGCATGAGTAGAACACAAGTGAGTTGTGGGCAATATAAGTCATACTGCCTACCGGCATGTCATAGTTTGGTTCGGCGGCATTGTTGGACGAGACGACCCGGACCAACATTACGCGTACGCTTATGCGAGACCGGTTCCCCCGACGTGCTTTGCACATAGGTGGCTTGCGGGCGACTGTCTCTCCAACTTTAGTTGAACCGAGTGTGGCTACGCCCGGTCCTTGTGAAGGTTAAAACGGAGTCAAAATTGACAAACTATCATTGTGGTTTTGATGCGTAGGTGAGATTGGTTCTTACTTAAGCCCATAACAGCCACGTAAAACTTGCAACAACAAAGTAGAGGACGTCTAACTTGTTTTTGCAGGGCATGTTGTGATGTGATATGGTCAAGACATGATGCGGATTTTATTGTATGAGATGATCATGTTTTGTAACCGAGTTATCGGCAACTGGCAGGAGCCTTATGGTTGTCGTTTTATTGTATGCAATGCAATCGCGATGTAATGCTTTACTTTATCACTAAGCGGTAGCGATAGTCGTAGAAGCACAAGCTTGGCGAGACGACAACGATGCTACGATGGAGATCAAGGTGTCACGCCGGTGACGATGGTGATCACGACGGTGCTTCGGAGATGGAGATCACAAGCACAAGATGATGATGGCCATATCATATCACTTATATTGATTGCATGTGATATTTATCCTTTTATGCATCTTATCTTGCTTTGATTGACAGTAGCATTATAAGATGATCTCTCACTAAATTATCAAGAAGTGTTCTCCCTGAGTATGCACCGTTGCAAAAGTTCTTCGTGCTGAGACACCACGTGATGATCGGGTGTGATAGGTTCTACGTTCAAATACAATGGGTGCAAAACAGTTGCACACGCGGAATACTCAGGTTATACTTGACGAGCCAAAGCATATACAGATATGGCCTCGGAACACGGAGACCGAAAGGTCGAGCGTGAATCATATAGTAGATATGATCAACATAGTGATGTTCACCAATGAAAACTACTCCATCTCACGTGATGATCGGTTATGGTTTAGTTGATTTGGATCACGTGATCACTTAGAGGATTAGAGGGATGTCTATCTAAGTGGGAGTTCTTAAGTAATATGATTAATTGAACTTAAATTTATCATGAACTTAGTCCCTGATAGTATCTTGCTTGTTTATGTTGATTGTAGATAGATGGCTCGTGCTGTTGTTCCGTTGAATTTTAATGCGTTCCTTGAGAAAACAAAGTTGAAAGATGATGGTGGCAATTACACGGACTGGGTCCGTAACTTGAGGATTATCCTCATTGCTGCACAGAAGAATTATGTCCTAGAAGCACCGCTGGGTGCCAGGCCTGCTGCTGGAGCAACGCCGGATGTTATGAACGTCTGGCAGAGCAAAGCTGATGACTACTCGATAGTTCAGTGTGCCATGCTTTACGGCTTAGAATCGGGACTTCAACGACGTTTTGAACGTCATGGAGCATATGAGATGTTCCAGGAGTTGAAGTTAATATTTCAAGCAAATGCCCGAATTGAGAGATACGAAGTCTCCAATAAGTTCTATAGCTGCAAGATGGAGGAGAACAGTTCTGTCAGTGAGCATATACTCAAAATGTCTGGGTATAATAATCACTTGATTCAATTGGGAGTTAATCTTCCAGATGATTGCGTCATTGAAAGAATTCTCCAATCACTGCCACCAAGCTACAAGAGCTTCGTGATGAACTATAATATGCAAGGGATGAATAAGACTATTCCCGAGCTCTTCGCAATGCTGAAAGCTGCGGAGGTAGAAATCAAGAAGGAGCATCAAGTGTTGATGGTTAACAAGACCACTAGTTTCAAGAAAAAGGGCAAAGGAAAGAAGAAGGGGAACTTCAAAAAGAACGGCAAGCAAGTTGCTACTCAAGAGAAGAAACCCAAACCTGGACCTAAGCCTGAAACTGAGTGCTTCTATTGCAAGCAGACTGGTTACTGGAAGCGGAACTGCCCCAAGTATTTGGCGGATAAGAAGGATGGCAAGGTGAACAAAGGTATATGTGATATACATGTTATTGATGTGTACCTTACTAATGCTCGCAGTAGCACCTGGGTATTTGATACTGGTTCTGTTGCTAATATTTGCAACTCGGAACAGGGACTACGGATTAAGCGAAAATTGGCTAAGGACGAGGTGATGATGCGCGTGGGAAACGGTTCCAAAGTCGATGTGATCCCGGTCGGCACGCTACCTCTACATCTACCTTCGGGATTAGTATTAGACCTAAATAATTGTTATTTGGTGCCAGCGTTGAGCATGAACATTATATCTGGATCTTGTTTGATGCGAAACGGTTATTCATTTAAATCAGAGAATAATGGTTGTTCTATTTATATGAGTAATATCTTTTATGGTCATGCACCCTTGAAGAGTGGTCTATTCTTGTTGAA
This sequence comes from Triticum aestivum, assembly GCF_018294505.1. Taxonomy (NCBI): domain Eukaryota; kingdom Viridiplantae; phylum Streptophyta; class Magnoliopsida; order Poales; family Poaceae; genus Triticum; species Triticum aestivum. Next base: position 254,524,659 of record NC_057794.1, read on the forward strand.
TCTCGATAGTAGTAACACACATATTCATAATGTTGAAGCCAAAAGATGCAGAGTTGATAATGATAGTGCAACATATTTGTGGCACTGCCGTTTAGGTCATATCGGTGTAAAGCGCATGAAGAAACTCCATAATGATGGACTTTTGGAACCACTTGATTATGAATCACTTGGTACTTGCGAACCGTGCCTCATGGGCAAGATGACTAAAACGCCGTTCTCCGGTACTATGGAGAGAGCAACAGATTTGTTGGAAATCATACATACAGATGTATGTGGTCCGATGAATATTGAGGCTCATGGCGGATATCGTTATTTTCTCACCTTCACACATGATTTAAGCAGATATGGGTATATCTACTTAATGAAACATAAGTCTGAAACGTTTGAAAAGTTCAAAGAATTTCAGAGTGAAGTTGAAAATCATCGTAACAAGAAAATAAAGTTTCTACGATCTGATCGTGGAGGAGAATATTTGAGTTACGAGTTTGGTGTACATTTGAAAAATTGTGGAATAGTTTCGCAACTCACGCCACCCGGAACACCACAGCGTAATGGTGTGTCCGAACGTCGTAATCGTACTTTACTAGATATGGTGCGATCAATGATGTCTCTTACTGATTTACCACTATCGTTTTGGGGATACGCTCTAGAGACGGCCGCATTCACGTTAAATAGGGCACCATCAAAATCCGTTGAGACAACGCCTTATGAACTGTGGTTTGGCAAGAAACCAAAGTTGTCGTTTCTGAAAGTTTGGGGCTGCGATGCTTATGTGAAAAAGCTTCAACCTGATAAGCTCGAACCCAAATCGGAGAAATGTGTCTTCATAGGATATCCAAAGGAGACTATTGGATACACCTTCTATCACAGATTCGAAGGCAAGACTTTTGTTGCTAAATTCAGAAACTTTCTAGAGAAGGAGTTTCTCTCGAAAGAAGTGAGTGGGAGGAAAGTAGAACTTGACGAGGTAACTGTACCTGCTCCCTTATTGGAAAGTAGTACATCATAGAAAACTGTTTCTGTGACACCTACACCAGTTAGTGAGGAAGCTAATGATGATGATCATGAAACTTCAGAACAAGATACTACTGAACCTCGTAGATCAACCAGAGTAAGATCCACGCCAGAGTGGTACGGTAATCCCGTTCTGGAAGTCATGATACTAGATCATGATGAACCTACGAACTATGAAGAAGCGATGGTGAGCCCAGATTCTGCAAAATGGCTTGAAGCCATGAAATCTGAGATGGGATCCATGTATGAGAACAAAGTATGGACTTTGGTTGACTTGCCCGATGATCGGCAAGCAATTGAGAATAAATGGATCTTCAAGAAGAAGACTGACGCTGACGGTAATATTACTGTCTACAAAGCTCGACTTGTCGCAAAAGGTTTTCGGCAAGTTCAAGGGATTGACTACGATGAGACCTTCTCACCCGTAGCGATGCTTAAGTCTGTCCGAATCATGTTAGCAATTGCCGCATTTTATGATTATGAAATTTGGCAGATGGATGTCAAAACTGCATTCCTGAATGGATTTCTGGAAGAAGAGTTGTATATGATGCAACCAGAAGGTTTTGTCGATCCAAAGGGAGCTAACAAAGTGTGCAAGCTCCAGCAATCCATTTATGGACTGGTGCAAGCCTCTCGGAGTTGGAATAAACGTTTTGATAGTGTGATCAAAGCATTTGGTTTTATACAGACTTTTGGAGAAGCCTGTATTTACAAGAAAGTGAGTGGGAGCTCTGTAGCATTTCTGATATTATATGTAGATTACATATTACTGATTGGAAATGATATAGAATTTCTAGATAGCATAAAGGGATACTTGAATAAGAGTTTTTCAATGAAAGACCTCGGTGAAGCTGCTTACATATTAGGCATTATGATCTATAGAGATAGATCAAGACGCCTAATTGGACTTTCACAAAGCACATACCTTGACAAAGTTTTGAAAAAGTTCAAAATGGATCAAGCAAAGAAAGGGTTCTTGCCTGTATTGCAAGGTGTGAAGTTGAGTAAGACTCAATGCCCGACCACTGCAGAAGATAGAGAGAATATGAAAGATGTTCCCTATGCATCAGCCATAGGATCTATCATGTATGCAATGCTGTGTACCAGACCTGATGTGTGCCTTGCTATAAGTCTAGCAGGGAGGTACCAAAGTAATCCAGGAGTGGATCACTGGACAGCGGTCAAGAACATCCTGAATACCTGAAAAGGACTAAGGATATGTTTCTCGTATATGGAGGTGACAAAGAGCTCATCGTAAAAGGTTACGTTGATGCAAGCTTTGACACTGATCCGGACGATTCTAAATCGCAAACCGGATACGTGTTTACATTAAACGGTGGAGCTGTCAGTTGGTGCAGTTCTAAACAAAGCGTTGTAGCGGGATCTACATGTAAAGCGGAGTACATAACTGCTTCGGAAGCAGCAAATGAAGGAGTCTGGATGAAGGAGTTCATATCCGATCTAGGTGTCATACCTAGTGCATCGGGTCCAATGAAAATCTTTTGTGACAATACTGGTGCAATTGCCTTGGCAAAGGAATCCAGATTTCACAAGAGAACCAAGCACATCAAGAGACGCTTCAATTCCATCCGGGATCTAGTCCAGGTGGGAGACATAGAGATTTGCAAGATACATATGGATCTGAATGTTGCAGACCCGTTGACTAAGCCTCTTCCACGAGCAAAACATGATCAGCACCAAGGCTCCATGGGTGTTAGAATCATTACTGTGTAATCTAGATTATTGACTCTAGTGCAAGTGGGAGACTGAAGGAAATATGCCCTAGAGGCAATAATAAAGTTATTATTTATTTCCTTATATCATGATAAATGTTTATTATTCATGCTAGAATTGTATTAACCGGAAACATAATACATGTGTGAATACATAGACAAACAAAGTGTCACTAGTATGCCTCTACTTGACTAGCTCGTTAATCAAAGATGGTTATGTTTCCTAACCATGAACAATGAGTTGTTATTTGATTAACGGGATCACATCATTAGTTGAATGATCTGATTGACATGACCCATTCCATTAGCTTAGCACCCGATCGTTTAGTATGTTGCTATTGCTTTCTTCATGACTTATACATGTTCCTATGACTATGAGATTATGCAACTCCCGTTTACCGGAGGAACACTTTGGGTGCTACCAAACGTCACAACGTAACTGGGTGATTATAAAGGAGCATTACAGGTGTCTCCAAAGGTACATGTTGGGTTGGCGTATTTCGAGATTAGGATTTGTCACTCCGATTGTCGGAGAGGTATCTCTGGGCCCTCTCGGTAATGCACATCACATAAGCCTTGCAAGCATTACAACTAATATGTTAGTTGTGAGATGATGTATTACGGAACGAGTAAAGAGACTTGCCGGTAACGAGATTGAACTAGGTATTGGATACCGACGATCGAATCTCGGGCAAGTAACATACCGATGACAAAGGGAACAACGTATGTTGTTATGCGGTCTGACCGATAAAGATCTTCGTGGAATATGTAGGAGCCAATATGGGCATCCAGGTCCCTCTATTGGTTATTGACCGGAGACATGTCTTGGTCATGTCTACATTGTTCTCGAACCCGTAGGGTCCGCACGCTTAAGGTTACGATGACAGTTATATTATGAGTTTATGCATTTTGATGTACGGAAGGTTGTTCGGAGTCCCGGATGTGATCACGGACATGACGAGGAGTCTCGAAATGGTCGAGACGTAAAGATTGATATATTGGAAGCCTATATTTGGACATCGGAATCGTTCCGGGTGAAATCGGCATTTTTCCGGAGTACCGGGGGGTTACCGGAACCCCCCGGGGGGGTTTATTGGGCCTACATGGGCCTTGAGGGAGAAGAGAGAAGGAGGCAAGAGGTGGCCGCGCGCCCCTCCCCTTCCTAGTCCGAATAGGACAAGGGAAGGGGGGCGGCGCCCCCCCCCCCTTTCCTTTCTCTCTTCCACCTCTTCCCCCTCTCTCCTTGTCCAACTAGGAGTCCTACTCCCAGTGGGAGTAGGACTCCCCCTTGGCGCGCCCACCTTGGCCGGCCGCCCCCTCTCCCTGGCTCCTTTATATACTGAGGCAAGGGGCACCCTAGAACACACAAGTTGATCCACGCGATCTATTCCTTAGCCGTGTGCGGCGCCCCCAGCCACCATAGTCCTCGATAATATTGTAGCGGAGTTTAGGCGAAGCCGTGCTGCAGTGGTACATCAAGATCGTCACCACGCCGTCGTGCTGACGGAACTCTTCCCCGACACTTTGCTGGATCGGAGTCCGGGGATCGTCATCGAGCTGAACGTGTGCTAGAACTCGGAGGTGCCGTAGTTTCGGTGCTTGATCGGTCGGATCGTGAAGATGTACGACTACATCAACCAAACGCTTCCGTTGTCGATCTACTAGGTATGTAGATCATACTCCCCCTCTCGTTTCTATGGATCACATGATCTTGCGTGTGCGTAGGAATTTTTTTGAAATTACTACGAAACCCAACAGTGGCATCCGAGCCTAGGTTATTTATGTTGATGTTATATGCACGAGTAGAACACAAGTGAGTTGTGGGCGATATAAGTCATACTGCCTACCAGCATGTCATACTTTGGTTCGGCGGCATTGTTGGATGAGACGACCCGGACCAACATTACGCGTACGCTTACGCGAGACCGGTTCCCCCGACGTGCTTTGCACATAGGTGGCTTGCGGGCGACTGTCTCTCCAACTTTAGTTGAACCGAGTGTGGCTACGCCCGGTCCTTGTGAAGGTTAAAATGGAGTCAAATTGACAAACTATCGTTGTGGTTTTGATGCGTAGGTGAGATTGGTTCTTACTTAAGCCCATAGCAGCCACGTAAAACTTGCAACAACAAAGTAGAGGACGTCTAACTTGTTTTTGCAGGGCATGTTGTGATGTGATATGGTCAAGACATGATGCTGAATTTTATTGTATGAGATGATCATGTTTTGTAACCGAGTTATCGGCAACTGGCAGGAGCCTTATGGTTGTCGTTTTATTGTATGCAATGCAATCGCGATGTAATGCTTTACTTTATCACTAAGCGGTAGCGATAGTCGTAGAAGCACAAGCTTGGCGAGACGACAACGATGCTACGATGGAGATCAAGGTGTCACGCCGGTGACGATGGTGATCACGACGGTGCTTCGGAGATGGAGATCACAAGCACAAGATGATGATGGCCATATCATATCACTTATATTGATTGCATGTGATGTTTATCCTTTTATGCATCTTATCTTGCTTTGATTGACGGTAGCATTATAAGATGATCTCTCACTAAATTATCAAGAAGTGTTCTCCCTGAGTATGCACCGTTGCGAAAGTTCTTCGTGCTGAGACACCACGTGATGATCGGGTGTGATAGGTTCTACGTTCAAATACAACGGGTGCAAAACAGTTGCACACGCGGAATACTCAGGTTATACTTGACGAGCCAAGCATATACAGATATGGCCTCGGAACACGGAGACCGAAAGGTCGAGCGTGAATCATATAGTAGATATGATCAACATAGTGATGTTCACCAATGAAAACTACTCCATCTCACGTGATGATCGGTTATGGTTTAGTTGATTTGGATCACGTGATCACTTAGAGGATTAGAGGGATGTCTATCTAAGTGGGAGTTCTTAAGTAATATGATTAATTGAACTTAAATTTATCATGAACTTAGTCCCTGATAGTATCTTGCTTGTTTATGTTGATTGTAGATAGATGGCTCGTGCTGTTGTTCCGTTGAATTTTAATGCGTTCCTTGAGAAAGCAAAGTTGAAAGATGATGGTAGCAATTACACGGACTGGGTCCGTAACTTGAGGATTATCCTCATTGCTGCACAGAAGAATTACGTCCTAGAAGCACCGCTGGGTGCCAGGCCTGCTGCAGGAGCAACGCCGGATGTTATGAACGTCTGGCAGAGCAAAGTTGATGACTACTCGATAGTTCAGTGTGCCATGCTTTACGGCTTAGAATCGGGACTTCAACGACGTTTTGAACGTCATGGAGCATATGAGATGTTCCAGGAGTTGAAGTTAATATTTCAAGCAAATGCCCGGATTGAGAGATATGAAGTCTCCAATAAGTTCTATAGCTGCAAGATGGAGGAGAACAGTTCTGTCAGTGAGCATATACTCAAAATGTCTGGGTATAATAATCACTTGATTCAATTGGGAGTTAATCTTCCAGATGATTGCGTCATTGAAAGAATTCTCCAATCACTGCCACCAAACTACAAGAGCTTCGTGATGAACTATAATATGCAAGGGATGAATAAGACTATTCCCGAGCTCTTCGCAATGCTGAAAGCTGCGGAGGTAGAAATCAAGAAGGAGCATCAAGTGTTGATGGTCAACAAGACCACTAGTTTCAAGAAAAAGGGCAAAGGGAAGAAGAAGGGGAACTTCAAAAAGAACGGCAAGCAAGTTGCTACTCAGGAGAAGAAACCCAAACCTGGACCTAAGCCTGAAACTGAGTGCTTCTATTGCAAGCAGACTGGTCACTGGAAGCGGAACTGCCCCAAGTATTTGGCGGATAAGAAGGATGGCAAGGTGAACAAAGGTATATGTGATATACATGTTATTGATGTGTACCTTACTAATGCTCGCAGTAGCACCTGGGTATTTGATACTGGTTCTGTTGCTAATATTTGCAACTCGAAACAGGGACTACGGATTAAGCGAAGATTGGCTAAGGACGAGGTGACGATGCGCGTCGGAAACGGTTCCAAAGTCGATGTGATCGCGGTCGGCACGCTACCTCTACATCTACCTTCAGGATTAGTATTAGACCTAAATAATTGTTATTTGGTGCCAGCGTTAAGCATGAACATTATATCTGGATCTTGTTTGATGCGAGACGGTTATTCATTTAAATCAGAGAATAATGGTTGTTCTATTTATATGAGTAATATCTTTTATGGTCATGCACCCTTGAAGAGTGGTCTATTCTTGTTGAATCTCGATAGTAGTAACACACATATTCATAATGTTGAAGCCAAAAGATGCAGAGTTGATAATGATAGTGCAACTTATTTGTGGCACTGCCGTTTAGGTCATATCGGTGTAAAGCGCATGAAGAAACTCCATACTGATGGACTTTTGGAACCACTTGATTATGAATCACTTGGTACTTGCGAACCGTGCCTCATGGGCAAGATGACTAAAACGCCGTTCTCCGGTACTATGGAGAGAGCAACAGATTTGTTGGAAATCATACATACAGATGTATGTGGTCCGATGAATATTGAGGCTCGTGGCGGATATCGTTATTTTCTCACCTTCACAGATGATTTAAGCAGATATGGGTATATCTACTTAATGAAACATAAGTCTGAAACATTTGAAAAGTTCAAAGAATTTCAGAGTGAAGTTGAAAATCATCGTAACAAGAAAATAAAGTTTCTACGATCTGATCGTGGAGGAGAATATTTGAGTTACGAGTTTGGTGTACATTTAAAAAATTGTGGAATAGTTTCGCAACTCACGCCACCCGGAACACCACAGCGTAGTGGTGTGTCCGAACGTCGTAATCGTACTTTACTAGATATGGTGCGATCTATGATGTCTCTTACTGATTTACCGCTATCGTTTTGGGGATACGCTCTAGAGACGACCGCATTCACATTAAATAGGGCACCATCAAAATCCGTTGAGACGACGCCTTATGAACTGTGGTTTGGCAAGAAACCAAATTGTCATTTCTGAAAGTTTGGGGCTGCGATGCTTATGTGAAAAAGCTTCAACCTGATAAGCTCGAACCCAAATCGGAGAAATGTGTGTTCATAGGATATCCAAAGGAGACTATTGGATACACCTTCTATCATAGATCCGAAGGCAAGACTTTTGTTGCTAAATTCGGAAACTTTCTAGAGAAGGAGTTTCTCTCGAAAGAAGTGAGTGGGAGGAAAGTAGAACTTGACGAGGTAACTGTACCTGCTCCCTTATTGGAAAGTAGTACATCACAGAAAACTGTTTCTGTGACACCTACACCAGTTAGTGAGGAAGCTAATGATGATGATCATGAAACTTTAGATCAAGATACTACTGAACCTCGTAGATCAACCAGAATGAGATCCACGCCAGAGTGGTACGGTAATCCCGTTCTAGAAGTCATGATACTAGATCATGATGAACCTACGAACTATGAAGAAGCGATGGTGAGCCCAGATTCCGCAAAATGGCTTGAAGCCATGAAATCTGAGATGGGATCCATGTATGAGAACAAAGTATGGACTTTGGTTGACTTGCCCGATGATCGGCAAGCAATTGAGAATAAATGGATCTTCAAGAAGAAGACTGACGCTGACGGTAATATTATTGTCTACAAAGCTCGACTTGTCGCAAAAGGTTTTCGACAAGTTCAAGGGATTGACTACGATGAGACCTTCTCACCCGTAGCGATGCTTAAGTCTGTCCGAATCATGTTAGCAATTGCCGCATTTGATGATTATGAAATTTGGCAGATGGATGTCAAAACTGCATTCCTGAATGGATTTCTGGAAGAAGAGTTGTATATGATGCAACCAGAAGGTTTTGTCGATCCAAAGGGAGCTAACAAAGTGTGCAAGCTCCAGCAATCCGTTTATGGACTGGTGCAAGCCTCTCGGAGTTGGAATAAACGTTTTGATAGTGTGATCAAAGCATTTGGTTTTATACAGACTTTTGGAGAAGCCTGTATCTACAAGAAAGTGAGTGGGAGCTCTGTAGCATTTCTGATATTATATTTAGATGACATATTACTGATTGGAAATGATATAGAATTTCTGGATAGCATAAAGGGATACTTGAATAAGAGTTTTTCAATGAAAGACCTCGGTGAAGCTGCTTACATATTAGGCATTAAGATCTATAGAGATAGATCAAGACGCCCAATTGGACTTTCACAAAGCACATACCTTGACAAAGTTTTGAAAAAGTTCAAAATGGATCAAGCAAAGAAAGGGTTCTTGCCTACATTGCAAAGTGTGAAGTTGAGTAAGACTCAATGCCCGACCACTGCAGAAGATAGAGAGAATATGAAAGATGTTCCCTATGCATCAGCCATAGGATCTATCATGTATGCAATGCTGTGTACCAGACCTGATGTGTGCCTTGCTATAAGTCCAGCAGGGAGGTACCAAAGTAATCCAGGAGTGGATCACTGGACAGCGGTCAAGAACATCCTGAAGTACCTGAAAAGGACTAAGGATATGTTTCTCGTATATGGAGGTGACAAAGAGCTCATCGTAAAAGGTTACGTTGATGCAAGCTTTGACACTGATCTGGACGATTCTAAATCGCAAACCGGATACGTGTTTACATTAAACGGTGGAGCTGTCAGTTGGTGCAGTTCTAAACAAAGCGTCGTAGCGGGATCTACATGTGAAGCGGAGTACATAGCTGCTTCGGAAGCAGCAAATGAAGGAGTCTGGATGAAGGAGTTCATATCCGATCTAGGTGTCATACCTAGTGCATCGGGTCCAATGAAAATCTTTTGTGACAATACTGGTGCAATTGCCTTGGCAAAGGAGTCCAGATTTCACAAGAGAACCAAGCACATCAAGAGACACTTCAATTCCATCTGGGATCTAGTCCAGGTGGGAGACATAGAGATTTGCAAGATACATATGGATCTGCATGTTGCAGACCCGTTGACTAAGCCTCTTCCACGAGCAAAACATGATCAGCACCAAGGCTCCATGGGTGTTAGAATCATTATTGTGTAATCTGGATTATTGACTCTAGTGCAATTGGGAGACTGAAGGAAATATGCCCTAAAGGCAATAATAAAGTTATTATTTATTTCCTTATTTCATGATAAATGTTTATTATTCATGCTAGAATTGTATTAACCAGAAACATAATACATGTGTGAATACATAGACAAACAAAGTGTCACTAGTATGCCTCTACTTGACTAGCTCGTTAAACAAAGATGGTTATGTTTCCTAACCATGAACAATGAGTTGTTATTTGATTAACGGGATCATATCATTAGTTGAATGATCTGATTGACATGACCCATTCCATTAGCTTAGCACCCGATCGTTTAGTATGTTGCTATTGCTTTCTTCATGACTTATACATGTTCCTATGACTATGAGATTATGCAACTCCCGTTTACCGGAGGAACACTTTGGGTGCTACCAAACGTCACAACGTAACTGGGTGATTATAAAGGAGCATTACAGGTGTCTCCAAAGGTACATGTTGGGTTGGCGTATTTCGAGATTAGGATTTGTCACTCCGATTGTCGGAGAGGTATCTCTGGGCCCTCTCGGTAATGCACATCACATAAGCCTTGCAAGTACCACAACTAATATGTTGGTTGTGAGATGATGTATTACGGAACGAGTAAAGAGACTTGCCGGTAACGAGATTGAACTAGGTATTGGATACCGACGATCGAATCTCGGGCAAGTAACATACCGATGACAAAGGGAACAACGTATGTTGTTATGCGGTCTGACCGATAAAGATCTTCGTAGAATATGTAGGAGCCAATATGGGCATCCAGGTCCCGCTATTGGTTATTGACCGGAGACATGTCTTGGTCATGTCTACATTGTTCTCGAACCCGTAGGGTCCGCACGCTTAAGGTTACGATGACAGTTATATTATGAGTTTATGCATTTTGATGTACCGAAGTTAGTTCGGAGTCCCGGATGTGATCACGGACATGACGAGGAGTCTCGAAATGGTCGAGACGTAAAGATTGATGTATTGGAAGCCTATATTTGGACATCGGAATCGTTCCGGGTGAAATCGGCATTTTTCCGGAGTACCAGGGGGTTACCGGAACCCCCCGGGGGGGTTATTGGGCCTACATGGGCCTTGAGGGAGAAGAGAGAAGGAGGCAAGAGGTGGCCACGCGCCCCTCCCCTTCCTAGTCCGGATAGGACAAGGGAAGGGGGGCGGCGCCCCCCCTTTCCTTCCTCTCTTCCACCTCTTCCCCCTCTCTCCTTGTCCAACTAGGAGTCCTACTCCCGGTGGGAGTAGGACTCCCCCTTGGCGCACCCACCTTGGCTGGCCGCCCCCTCTCCCTGGCTCCTTTATATACTGAGGCAAGGGGCACCCTAGAACACACAAGTTGATCCACGTGATCTATTCCTTAGCCGTGTGCGGCGCCCCCAGCCACCATAGTCCTCGATAATATTGTAGCGGAGTTTAGGCGAAGCCCTGCTGCAGTAGTACATCAAGATCCTCACCACGCCGTCATGCTGACGGAACTCTTCCCCGACACTTTGCTGGATCGGAGTCCGGGGATCGTCATCGAGCTGAACGTGTGCTAGAACTCGGAGGTGCCGTAGTTTCGGTGCTTGATCGGTCGGATCGTGAAGACGTACGACTACATCAACCAAACGCTTCCGTTGTCGATCTACTAGGTATGTAGATCATACTCCCCCTCTCGTTGCTATGCATCACATGATCTTGCGTGTGCGTAGGAAATTTTTTGAAATTACTACGAAACCCAACAAATGATTCCTCCAACTAATAGCAGGGACCCACTCGACGGGCCACCGTATTTTGCGGAAAAAACGTTTGCCCCCTAACTGCTGGGACCCACCTGACGGGCCACCGTATTTCACGAAAAAATGTTCCCCTCGCTGTCAGCTTGGACCCACCAGAAGTGCCTCCTTATTACGCATAAAAAAATGAATACTCCCCCGGCTAGCTAGGACCCACCTTGGTGGGAGGCTCACTTGTGGGCCTACTAAGTTGACGGGGACGAAGGGCTTGGTCAACTTAGTCAATATGAACGATTCTAGCTCCAGTGACCGTACGATGTCCATCTAACGGTCATAGTGCTTCTTCAACCTCTGGTCTTCTTACTCCAGCCGCCCAAAGCAGCGCTGGTCGTGCCGCATGCTCCTGCCTCCCGTGGCCGGCTGTGCTGCCGTGGAGGCCTCACTGCCCCCTACTATTCCCACCGCTGGCCAGGAGCTGCGGCGACGGCAGCCTCACACCGCAGCTGAACCAGTGAACCCTCGTACTCCTCTCCGCGCGGGCTTCCACTGCCGCGTCTTTCTCGGCTCCGCGTCGTCCCCTTCCTAGGCCTCGCAGTCGTCCACCGCCGTGGTGCTCTCCGCGCGGTGTCGTCAACGTGGTCAAGGAACGACTTCCATCGGAAGAGTACTGTACGTGGAGAGGCTGACAGCTGGGTCCATGGTCACAGCCCAGTTTTTTTATGATTTTCCAAGTAAGTCGCTTTGTCAGGCCTGTTGGGCTGCAAATCTTTTAAGATGAGGAGAGCTTTCATTCGGCTGGCCGAGAAAATGGCCCATCAGTAATGAGAAATGGGCTGTACATTTTTAAAACATATCAAACCGACAATTAGTTTCAAATATCTTGTTTTTCATTTCGAGATTTTTAATTACATTAATTTTTGTGTGTGGAGAATTTGTTGGATTTTATATTGATATACATTTATTTTTAAAATCAGTTTGAATGTGAGTCGAAATTTCGGGATTAAAAACAGTTCGGACCGCACCGAAATATGCAAAATTTCGTATAATTTTTTAACCGTGGCCACAATATGGCTGTAATGCTAACAAAAAGAATATGGGCTCCAAAAAACCTTAAGAATTAGCAAATGGGTTGTAAATTATTAGAAATAATGGCAGATGGGTTGTTTGCTGTTTTCCCCAGATTTGAGGTTTCCCAAAAAAAGGTTGACGCACAAGTAGTGACTGTTGGATGTCCATCGAACAGCCGTCGTGCTTCTTCAATCTCTACTCTTCCTGCTCCAGCCGCTCAAACAAGCGCCGGCGGGACTACCTGCTCCCTCCTTCCCGTGGCCAGCTGTGCTGCCGCGCAGGCCTCACCGCCCCACCGTACTCCCATCGCTGGCCTAGCCATCCCTCTACTCACCCACACCTGCTGTTATTCTCCGGCGACGGCAGACGAACCAGTAAACCCGCGTACAGTCATACTCCCCTCCGCGTGGGAAACAACTGCCGAGTCTTCCCTGCCTCCGTGTCGTTCCCTTCCTAGGCCTCGTCGTCGTCCACCGCCCTGGTGCTCTCGGCACGGCCTGGTCAACGTGGTCAACGACCGACATGCATCTGAAGTGGACTGTACGTGGAGAGGCTGACAGCTGGGTCCACGGCCGCACGCAAGGAAATACCTCCTTATTACGCGCAAAATAATGATTCCTCCACCTGACATCAGGGACCCACCGAAAGGGCCTCTGTATTTCGCGAAAAAAACGTTACCGTCGCTGACAGCTCGGACCCACCAGCTATATCTTCGCATGCAATAAAGTGCCTCCTTATTACGCACAAAAAAATGAATACTCCCCCTATTAGCTGGGACCCAGTATAGTGGCAGGCTGAATTGTGGGCCTACTAAGTTGACGGGGATGGAGGGCTTTGTCAACTTAGTCAATATGCACGATTCTAGCTCCAGTGACCGTACGATGTCCATCCAATGGTCGTAGTGCTTCTTCAACCTCTGGTCTTCTTGCTCCAGCCGCCCAAACCAGTGTCAGTCGTGCCTCGTGCTCCTGCCTCCCTGTGGCCGGCTGCGATGCGGCGGAGGCCTCAACGCCCCCTACTACTCCCACCGCTGGCCAGGCCATCCCTCTACTCACCCACACCCCCTGTTATTCTACGGCGACGGCAGCCTCACACCGCAGCAAACCAGTGAACCCTCGTACTCCTCTACCCATGGGCATCCACTACCGCGTCTTCCCCGGCTCCGCGTCGTCCCCTTCCTAGGCCTCGCCGTCGTCCACCGCCCTGGTGCTCTCGGCGCGACGTGGTCAACGTGGTCAAGGAACGACTTCCATTGGACGTGGACTGTACGTGGAGAGGCTGACAGCTGGGTCCACGACCGCAGCAAGGAAATGCCTCCTTATTACGTGCAAAATAATTATTCCTCCACCTGACAACGGGGACCCACCGGACGGGCCACCGTATTTCGCGAAAAAAACGTTTGCCCCTAACTGCTGGGACCCACCAGCTACATCTTCGCACGCAAGGAAGTGCGTCCGGCAAAAAAACGATTCGCCCCCTGACTGCTGGGACCCACCAGCTACATCTTTGCAGGCAAGGAAGTGCCTGATAGTCGGGACCCACCTGGTCGAAGCGTACGTAGCATTGTCATTCTGGTCGCGAACGTGTACGCACATATATACTGGTGGATGTAGAGGCGCACACGTGTCATAGTAGAGGTGTGTACGTGCCGTAGTAGAGGCGCGCACGTAGCATGTACATGTACGTACAACGGCCAGGGTGCAAGAAAGAAAATACGGCCACGTATGTGTACATACGGGCGGGGTCTCGAACGCCTGCTCGCGCATACGTACGGCCAGGGCTCGTGTACATGGCTGGGTCAAAACGAAGAAACAGCGTCGTCGTGTTCACGGGGAGGCGTCGTGTTCATGGGGAGGCAACGGAATGCATCGTGTTCATCGGGAGGCAACGGAACGCGTGGGAGCCAACCGGCTGGGTCGGAACGGAATGCGTGGTCGTGTTCATCGGGAGGGCTTGGATGGAACAGGCGATGGAAACGAGGCCTAGCGTACCGCACAACGGAGGAAACGGACCTCCTACGTTCGGAACGGGGTCCTGTTGATCGGGAGGGGTCTGGCGTACCGCAAAACAGAGGAAATGGACCTCCTACGGTCGAAACGGGGGTCCTGTTGATCGGGAGGGGTGTGGCGTACCACAAAACGGATGAAACGGACCTCCTACGGTCGAAACGGGGGTCCTGTTGATCGGGAGGGGTGTGGCGTACCGCAAAATGGACGAAACGGACCTCCTACGGTTGAAACAGGGGTCCTGTTCATCAGGAGGGGTGTGGCGTACCGCAAAACGGGACTCCACGGGATACTGTTCATCTCCACCGTCGACCTCCTCCAGCCTCCACGGGCTACTGTCGACCTCCTCCAGCCTCCACGGGCTCCTGTTCATCCAGCCTCCACTACGCGCTACTCCACCGGCTACTGTTCAACCACCCCTCCACCGTCTACTGTTCATCCAGCCCTCCACACCACGGGGTCCTGTTCATCCACCCCTCCACGGGCACCCCTCCACTATCTACTGTTCATCCAGCCCTCCACCACACCATGGGGTCCTGTTCATCCAGAGGCAACGCCACCGCTCACTGTTCATCCAAACCCCCCGCAACACTCACTGTTCATCCCAGAGGCAACATCGATCGACTTCAGTTAGCAGCAGTAGCAAAGGAATCGCTCGATCGGGTTCAGTTAACAGCCATCGATCAATCGCTCGGGTTCAGCAACGCGTAGCCTGCAGTGCAATCGCTCGGGTTCAGTTAGAGCCCAACGCCACGCTCGGGTTGAGTTAGAGCCAATGCCTCGCACACACGTGCGTACGTGTACGAGAGAAACGCGCATCGCTCGGCCCCAACCTCTCACCGTAACCGGGAACTCCCCGAAATTTTCCTCACCCTCGCTTCTACCACGGTTTTTTCCGGCATGGACGGCCCAAAGAATGTCATGCAGCTGCGTCTCCGGACCGCCCAGGACGAAAAGCCCATTTTCTGTCATGATTTTTTGTCATAGAAGTAGGAGCCCACCACATCTATGATGATACCAGGTTTTGTCACAATTATCGTCATAGAAGTGTCATATGTATGACAGAAAAAAAATGTTCGGCCCAAAATGTCACGGATATGTCTTTTTTGTAGTGTATATGCCTCAGCCATAGGGTCTATTATGTATGCCATGTTGTGTACCAGACCTGATGTGGACCTTGCCATAAGTTTGGTAGGGTGGTACCAAAGTAATCCGGCATGGAACACTGGACAACGGTCAAGAATATCCTAAAGTACCTAAAAAGGACTAAGGATATGTTTCTCGTTTATGGAGGTGACGAATAACTCGTCATAAAGAGTTACATCAATGCAAGCTTTGACACAGATCTGGATGACTCAAAATCACAAACCGGATACGTGTACATTTTGAATGGTGGGGCAGTCAGCTGGTGTAGTTGCAAGCAAAGCGTCATGGCGGGATCTACATGTGAAGCGGAGTACATAGCAGCCTCGGAGGCAGCACAGGAAGCAGTCTGGATGAAGGAATTCATCACCGACCTAGGAGTTATTCCCAATGCATCGGGACCAATGACTCTCTTCTATGAAGACACTAGAGCTATTGCCGTTGCCAAGGAGCCCAGGTTTCACAAGAAGACCAGGCATATCAAGCGTCGCTTCAACTCCATTCGTGAATATATTCAGGATGGAGACATAGATATTTGTAAAGTGCATACGGATCTGAAGGTCGTAGATCTGTTGACTAAACCTCTTCCATGAGCAAAACATGATCAACACCAGAACTCTATGGGTGTTCGATTCATCACAATGTAACTAGATTATTGACTTTAGTGCAAGCGGGAGACTGTTGGAAATATGCCCTAGAGGCAATAATAAAGTGGTTATTATTATATTTTCGTGTTCATGATAATTGTCTATTGTTCATGCTATAATTGTATTAACCGGAAACCGTAATACATGTGTGAATACATAGATCGTAATATGTCCCTAGTAAGCCTCTAGTTGATAGCTCGTTGATCAATAGATGGTCACGATTCCTGACCATGGACATTGGATGTCATTGATAACGGGATCACATCATTAGGAGAATGATGTGATGGACAAGACCCAATCCTAAGCGTAGCACAAGATCGTGTAGTTCTTAGCTTTTCTAATGTAAAGTATCATTTCCTTAGACCATGAGATTGTGCGACTCCCGGGTACCGTAGGAATGCTTTGGGTGTACCAAACGTCATAATGTAACTGGGTGGCTATAAAGGTGCACTACAGGTATCTTCGAAAGTATCTGTTGGGTTGGCATGAATCGAGACTGGGATTGGTCACTCCGTATGACGGAGAGGTATCTCTGGGCCCACTAGGTAATGCATCATCATAACGAGCTCAATGTGACTAAGGAGTTAGCCACGGGATCATGCGTTACGGAATGAGTAAAGAGACTTGCCGGTAATGAGATTGAACGAGGTATAGAGATATCGATGATCGAATCTCGGGCAAGTAACATGCCGATAGACAAAGGGAATTGTATACAGGATTGATTGAATCCCCGACATCGTGGTTCATCTGATAAGATCATCATGGAACATGTGGGAGCCAACATGGGTATCTAGATCCCGCTGTTGGTTATTGGCCAAAGAGATGTTTCGGTCATGCCTACATGGTTCCTGAACCCTTAGGGTCTACACACTTAAGGTTCGATGACGCTAGGGTTATACGGAAAGTTTGTACGTGGTTACCGAATATTTTTTTGGAGTCCTGGATGTCACAAGAAGTTTCGGAATGGTCCGGAGGTAAAGAATAATATATAGGAAGTGAGGATTTGGACACTGGAAGTGTTCCGAGCATCACTGGTAATGTACCGGGACCACTGGAAGGGTTCTGGGGGTCCACCGGGAGGGGCCACCAGCCCCGGAGGCTTGCATGGGCCAAGAGTGGGAAGGGACCAGCCCCTGAGTGGGCTGGTGCACCTCCCACCAAGGCCCAAGGCGCAGCACAAGGGAAGAGGGGGAAACCCTAGGTGCAGATGGGCCTAAGGCCCACCCTAGGGCGCGCCCCCTCTCTCCCCCTTAGCCGCCCCTCAATCCCATCTAGGGCTGCTGCCCCCCTAGGGTGGGAACCCTAGAGGGGGCGCAACCCCCTCCTCTCCTCCTATATATAGTGGGAGTTTTGGGGCTGCCATACACGAAGGTCTCTCTTTCTCGGCGCAGCCCTACCTCTCGACCTCCTCGTCTTTCGTAGTGCTTGGCAAAGCCCTGCTGGAGAACCATGCTGCTCCACCACCACCATGTCGTTGTGCTGCTGCTGGAGTTGTCTTCCCCAACCTCTCCCTCCTCCTTGCTGGATCAAGGTGCAGGAGACGTCACCGGGTTGCACGTGTGTTGAACACGGAGGCGCCGTTGTTCGGCGCTTAGATCAAAATCGACCGCGATCTGAATCGCTGCGTGTACGACTCCACCAACTGTGTTCTTGTAACGTTTCCACTTGGTGATCTTCAAGGCTATGAAGATGCACTCCCTCTCTCTCGTTGATAGTATCTCCTATATTGATCTTGGTGACACGTAGGAATTTTTTTTGAATTGTTGCTACGTTCCCCAATAGTTGGTGCAGAGTTACAAAGATGTTCTGGTTGAAGAGCATACAAACCCCTTGGGTGTGGTGATCATCAGGGATGGACAGATTAATGAAACTGAACTGATCAAGGCATTAAATGAAATGTTTGATTGGGGATGGCAATGAAGAGTAAAGGAATATGGTAAGAATTGCTACGTTATGAGATTCCCAAACAAAGCAAAGTTGGTTGAATTAGCAAAGTTCAATGACTTCAATCTGATGGGAACTGGTGTTATCATAAAAGTCCAGCCCTGGTCTCTTGACCATCTGGCGATTGGCAAAATGCATACTGCCTGGGTCAGTTTTGAGAAGGTGCCAGATTGCTTTAGACATTTTTTAGCATGTGTGAAGTGACTGCTGTAGTGGGGCCTGTTTTGGAGATTGATATGGACACTATCAATGAGGAAAAAGTGAAAGTGAAATGTGGAGAGAGGGATGTGGGAAAGATCCCTGCCCAGGTGGAAATTACTTCTCTAGACTTGTTGATGTTTAGAATTGAGACAAAACTAGATAAGGTGACTGAAATGGGTTGGTACAAGGAGGAGAAAAGAAAGTCTGAAGCTGTGTCTAATATGGAAGCTGGTGATGAAGAGGAGGACAATAGGAAAATAGTAAAAACAAATGGGACTGACAGAAGAGGAATGATTCTGGGCAGCCTATCCCTAAAACAAATTGAGGAGATTGACAAGAAGAATGAAATGATCATAAACTCATTAGAGGAAATAATTCGGTACTTGGACAAGAGTATGGATGCTGAGAGAGGAAAGATGCAGAAAGAAATGGATATCATGTTTAGAAAAATCCAGATTTTGGAAGAGGAAAAGGCTAGATAGAGTGCCTTGTGGAATAAGGCTGATAAGAGAATTAGAGACCTGGAGAACACATAGAAAAAACTTGAGATCTTCATTGAAAAACAAAGAGAAGATTTGAAATTGGAACATGAGGCTACTAACAGATAGCAATATGAGATGGAGTTGGCCAATCTAGAAGTGGAAGATTATGAAAAGGAGAGCCATGAAAAGAAATAGGAAACATGATCTGGGAAGTATAATGAACCTA
The DNA here is from genome assembly GCF_018294505.1 of Triticum aestivum. Taxonomy (NCBI): domain Eukaryota; kingdom Viridiplantae; phylum Streptophyta; class Magnoliopsida; order Poales; family Poaceae; genus Triticum; species Triticum aestivum. The sequence goes on from NC_057794.1 coordinate 254,543,843, forward strand.
CTGATTATAATGCAAGTCAGGAATCAGTGGGTACTTTGGGAGAAAGGCTTGCAGAGTTACATGGAATGGAGGTGATAGAAAGAAATGGTGAAGACAAAGAAGTTGAATTGAAGAGGAGCCTTAGAAATAGAGGGAAAGAAGACCAGAAAGTGGAGGATTTGGCAAAGATAAGGGCTGAAGAGAGGGATAACTATGGTAAGGAATCTGAACTAAATTGTGCAAATTCCTCATTATTACATATTAGTTCACTGGTTGGGATTGATCTGGGATGCTCCATTGAAATGATAGATAAAAATTTAGAGATTATTAGGAAAATGGAGATAAGTAGAAGAGAGATGTATTTCCAAAATTTAATGGAAACTAAGAAACAAGAGGAGAGAAGTGGTGACATGGGAGAAGGATAACACATCACACCAGTGCATATATGCACTGGAGATGTTGACTTAGAGGAAATCTGTTCAGATTTATAGCATTTTGATGTAGATTTGGAAGAGCAACAATTTATGAACCTGAGAAATATGTTCTAAGGAAAAAAGGGAAGAATAGGAAAAGGTCACTGGCATTAAGCTGTGTGAAGCAATCTGTGGGGATTGGTGTGCTTAGAAGGAAAAAGGGGACAAAAGCAAATAAATAGCAAAAATGAAAGGTTTTTTTGGAATGTAAGAGGATTGGGACAGGATCATAAAAAAGATATGTTAGAGAACTGATTATAGATCATAAACTTGATTTCATTAGGATCTATGAAACCATTAAACAAAACTTTTCTAATAATGAACTGCATAATTTGTGTGTGGGGGGGAGGGATTTTGTTTGGTGCTGGAATGAGCCAAGAGGAATGTCATGGGGGATTCTGATGGGAGTTAATTAGGATAGGTTCGAAGTTGAACACACTGAGAAAGGGGTTTACTTTGTAAGAATGTTGCTATTTGACAAATTTGTCAAAATGCATTGGAACTTAATTACTTTTTGTGGGGATGCACAGAATGAGGGGAAAGCGAGCTTCCTGGCAGAACTTGCCAGAGTATATCATGATAACCCATTACCTTGTCTAGTTGGGGGAGATTTTAATATTATTCGAAATGAAAAGGAAAAGAACAAGCATATGCACAATGAATGTCAATGTGGAACAACACCTATGGGATCACAAGAATCCCTAATACGGTTGCCGGGGCGCAGGGTTGCGAGGAGAGCAGGGCTAGTAGAAAACACAAGGATCGTTTACCCAGGTTCGAGTCGCGAGGATGCGTAAAACCCTAGTCCTGCTTTGGTGGGTGTATTTCTGAGAGTTCTTGAGCTCTCGAACTAGCTGTGGTCAGCGTGTGGTTCAAAAGAGCCGAATCCCCCTTCTTGTCGCCTCGGGCCTCCTTTTATAGGAAAAAGGGGTTGCCACAGTAGCACATAGGAGGTGGAAAGGTCTACAGTGGCACGAGGTTATCCCTCGTATTACAGGACAAGGTGCATTTAATGCATCACTTAGGTGTCCTCTTGCTTTATCGGGGACAGGGGCGAGGCTCATCCCTTCCGTCGTCGCTCCTCCTTGCTTCGACATGCGCCTCGGCCAGGGATGCGTGCGGTGCCATGTAGGCAGGCAGGCAGCTGAGTTGGCGCGGTGGTGGAGCCTTCACGAAGATCTGCATGCCGCCACATAGGTGCTTGATGAGTTGGCCTGGGAGCTGCATGTTGCCACGCAGGTGCCCGCTCAGCTGGTTGGGCTGGCAGCTGCATGTGAACGGCGGTGGAAGCTTTATTGATGTGGGCTTGGCGGTGGCCTTGCCGGCGTCTTTGGCGAGGGCCTTGCCGGGTGGCCCGGCAAGGGTCTCGCCGTGGCGTGTTGTCGTCCCTAGCAAGGACCTTGCCGGGGGTCTGGTGGCCTTCCTTGGCAAGGATCTTGCCAGGAATCGTCATCTTCTAATCTGATCTTGAATATGTCTTCACAAAGATCTACATGCCTCCACATGGGTGCCTTCCCGAGCCCTGGCCCCACGCTGATGATGGCACTGGGGGTCGTGGGCTCAAGGGTGGCTCGCTCTGTTGGTGCGGGGCGAGCTGTCGCGACAAGGGTCTTGCCGGGGCCGCTGAGGCCACCCGGCAAGGGTCTTGCCGGGGAAACTTGCTTCGTACCTCTGCTCTTTGTGGTCCTGGTCTTGGCGTTGCTTTGATTGTCTTGGGCTTCGATCTTACCTTGGCTCACCTCCCTCGTTTTGCTTGGTGTGGCCGTGGGCGCGGCTCTGACTGCCCATGCACATGAAAAGGGGTACAAAGATGCGCCCCTATTTTTGTACACCGACAATGAACAATGGACATTTATGTTCAATGCAATCATTGAGCACGCTGGATTGAAGGAGCTTCCCCTCAATGGAAGACAATTTACTTGGGCCAATAATCTGGCAGACCCAACCTTTGAGAAGTTAGATAGGGTTTTAATGTGCCCAGTGTGGGAAGAAAAATATCCTTTAACTATACTTCAGGCTTTTGCTAGGGAAGTGTCAGATCATACACCCATGTATGTGGATACAAGAGAGGACCATCAAAACAAATATATATTTAGGTATGAAAATGCATGGGCACTGAGGAAAGGGTTTAAGGAACTAATACAGAGAACCTGGAATGAAACATATCATGGAGACATACTAGAAAGATGGCAGCTCGGGATGAGAAACTTGAGGAACAAGGCAAAAGGATGGAACATAAATGTTGATGATTGGTATAGGAAAATAAAAATTGACATTGTCAGAAGATCGGATGAAATAGATAAAAGTACTGTGATTAGGGGAATCGCTGCAGAAGTTAAGAAAAGAGCAGAGAGAGTTTAGAGAACAACTAAAAAGGGTGATGATGCAGGAAGAAATTAAAATAATTCAAAGATACAAGGAGAGAGAGATTATAGAAGGTGATGGGAATACAAGATATTACCATGCAAAAGTAAATGGTAGAAGAAGGAAAAACAGAATATTATCCCTAGAACAAGAAGAAGGAATGATTGAAGGAGAGGAGGAGCTGATGAAATATAAAACTGACTTTTACAAAAAAAATGTTTGGACATCCTGAAGAAGCCCAAATCTCAATGAGAGATGTGGAAACTAACAAAATCAGTGAGGAGGACAAAAAGATACTGATGAGTCCTTTCTCACTAGAAGAAATTAAGGAGGTGGTATTTGGGATGAAAAAAATAAAAGTCCTGCGCCAGATGGGTTCCCAGCTGATTTTTACCATGAATTTTGGGACCTGGTGAAATGGGATCTTAAAGCTCTAATTGAAGAGTTTGCTAGAGGCAAAATTAACATTGCCAGATTGAATTATGGTATCATCACATTAATACCAAAAACTGCAGATGCCAAACAGATTCAAAAATTTAGACTGATTTGCTTGTTAAATGTGAGCTTTAAAATCATCACAAAAGTGCTGATGAACATGCTCACTAAGTGTGTGTCCCCTGTTATTTTTAAAACCCAAACAACCTTCATTAAGGGTAGATATATCATGGAGGGGGTGGTGATACTACATGAAGCTTTGAACACTTTTCATAGTAAAAAATATGGTGCTCTAATTTTTAAGGTAGATTTTGAAAAAGCATATGACAAAATCAAGTGGCCCTTTGTGATTCAGATGTTGAAAGCCAAAGGGTCCCTGATAAATGGTGTGATTGGGTAATGGAGACTATGAGAGGTGGACATGTTGGGGTGAAAGTTAATGATGAAATTGGATCATATTTTAAAACCTTCAAAGGTCTCAGACAGGGAGATGCCATGTCCCCCTTACTGTTTGATCTTGCTGCAGGTGCATTAGCCATTTTGATGAGTAATGCACTAGAAAATGACATGATCAAAGGGGTTCCGGGTAATGGGGAAAACAATGGAGTGAATATGCTCCAATATGCAGATGACAATCTTTTTGATTAAAGATGAAGTGGAAAGTGTACAAAATCTGAAGTTTGTGTTAGGAGCCTTTGAACAAATGTTTGTGCTCAAAATTAACTTCCACAGGAGTGGACTGATGTTGTTTGGGAAAGCAAAAGAGAAATAAAATCTATATCAGGAGATTCTAACTTGTAAGATGGGGGTAATTCCTATGAAATACTTGGGATTACTAGTAGCTGAAACTAGATTAAGAAACATACACTGGAACTGTGTGAATGAGAAAGTTGAGAAAAGATGTGGATGTTGGCAAGGAAAATTGTTAGGGTCTATTGCTGGGAGAATCACTTTAGCACAGGCCTGCCTAAATAATATTCCTCTCTATATGATTTCATTTTATCCAATCCCTAAAGGGGTGGTGAAAAAGGTTGACTTTTACAGGGCTAGACTAGTGTGGCAGGAAGCTGAAGATATTAAAAAATATCACGTGGTGAAGTGGGATACTTGCTGCCTACCCAAGGATGTTGGTGGGATAGGGATCATTAATTTAGAAATGATGAACATAGATTTGCTTACTAAATGGTTCTGGAAAATGGAGACCGAGGAGGGACTATGGCAATATGTCATAAAAGGAAAATATGGGGGGGGGGGTAAATGCCTGTCTAAGAGCACAAAAAACTTGGAGATTCGCGGTTTTGGTCTAGCTTGATGAAGATCAAGGAATTTTTTCATAGTTTTGTTAAAAAATAATTGGGGGATGGAGAAAACACTAGATTCTAGGAAGATATATGGGTTGATGACAAAAGTTTAAAATAAGCTTATCCCGGGATTTATGATTTTTGTTTTGATCATAATATTATAGTTGCTGAGGCCATCCAAAAAGGATGGCAAGGGTTTAGGTTTAGAAGGACCCTGCATGGTGAGACTTTAGGGCTCTGGAACAATTTAAGAAGTAGAAGTGAAGATATTGAAATGAAAGGGGGCAAGGATAAAATAACATGGTCTCTTAATGCAAATGGCATATTTACAGTTAAATCACTTTATAAAAAATGGTGGCTGATGGACTTAGAGTCCCACATAAATTTCTATGGAAAATCAAAGTCCTAGCAAAAATTAAGGTTTTCCTATGACTTAGCATCAGGAAAAGCATACTCACCAAAGATGCTTTATTGAAAAGAGGGTGGAAAGGGGATAAAAAATTGTGTATTTTGTGGAAAAGATGAATCTGCGGATCACTTGTTTTTTGCTTGTCCAGCTGCTTCTTTGATTTGGATTTTAATCAAATGTACCTTTGGTTTGAGGAGAACTCCTATGTCAATGCAAGAATGTCTTGGATCTTGGTTGAATTCTTTTGGGAAAGAGGATAAAAAACTTGTTCTGGTGGGAATTTCTGCTATTTGTTGGGCTTTATGGAAAACTAGAAACATGGTTATTTTTGAGAATAAAAGAATCTCTGATCCTATGACTATATCAAAGCAATGACACATTGGATGGCGAATTGGTCTATTTTGTAGATAAGGGAGCAGCAAAAAAGGTGCTGGAGCTGGGGGCAAGATAGCTAGAACGGGTAGCAAGTGAAGTCTACGTGGCCTCTCAAGGGTGGAGAATCAATGTGTTGCACCTGGAATGATGGATAACTCTTCCCTGGAGATCGACTGGACTGCGTTGCTTCTTGTTCTGTGATTGTTTTAGCCATCTCTCTTTTGTGTAGCTTGGTTATAGATTATGGATGAATGTAATAACTTGGCTGTTCTGAATGCTTAGCGGTGCAAAAACCTATCGTTGGGTGTGGGGAGATGCTTCAGCCTGGTCGCTACTACACACCCCTGCCTGCCTTTTGGTTCGTCTTCAGTTAGCGTTTTGTAGTTTGAGAACTTGTTGGTTTTCATTAATGAAAATCGGAGGGGGTGCGAAACCCTCTCTTTTATTAAAAAAACTATTCTTGCATATGAAATGACCCACTTCATGAAGAGGAAGAGGAAGGGAAAGATGTCTACATGGCACTAAAATTGGATATGAGCAAAGCATATGATCATGTCGAGTGGTCTTTCCTAGAAGGGATGATGAGAAAGATGGGGTTCAGGGAGGATTTTGTGCAGCTGATCATGAAGTGTGTCTGTTCGGTGTCATAAAGATTCAAAGTGAACAATGCACTAACAGATGTTGTGGTACCGGGCAGGGGTCTAAGGCAGGGGGGTTCCATCTCACCCTACCTATTTCTGCTGTGTGCTGAGGGACTATCAGCGATGCTCAACAAAGCTGATGAGGAGAACCGGATCAGAGGAATCAAACTTGCACCAACGGCACCGCGAGTTAACCATCTACTTTTTGCCGATGACTCATTGCTGGTCCTGGAAGCTACCCCGCAAGGTGTGCAAACTATCAACTCCATATTACATGAGGACGAGGAGTGCTCTGGCAAGGTGATAAACCGAGAAAAATCATCGGTGATGTTCAGTTCCAACGCCAAGCAGTCATGTAAAAATCTGCTCCTACGAGAACTCCAGCTTGGGGGCGAATCCACTGAAGGGAAGTATTTGGGGTTACCAACATATATTGGGAAGTCTAAGAAGAAATATTTTGAGTACATTAAGGAACGAATCAGTGGACTACTATAGGGGGGCTGGGATCGATGTCTCTCTATGGCTGGCAATGAGATTTGTGTGAAAGCCATAGCGCAAGCAATCCCCACACATGCCATGGCTTGCTTCGACCTAACAAAGACCCTATGTGATGAGATAAGTCAGCTAATTTGTCAGTACTGGTGGAACAATCACAGAGAAGAAAACAAGATGCATTGGGTTGGATGGGAAAAAATGAAGCTATCGAAAGAAGAGGGAGGGCTAGGGTTCCGGGACCTCTACTCGTTCAATCTAGCTATGCTAGCGAAGCAAGTCTGTCGTCCCGAATCCCCCGTGCCAAGTATTTCCCAAATGGAAGTGTGCTTGCAGCCGAACCAGTGATACGTCTCCAATGTATATACTTTTTCTCACATTTTGCTCTTGTTTTGGACTCTAATTTGCATGATTTGAATGAAACTAACCCGGTCTGACGTTGTTTTCAGCAGAACTACCATGGTGTTGTTTTTGTGTAGAAATAAAAGTTCTCGGAATGGAACGGAACTTTGCGAGGATTTTTTATATCAATAATAAGAATTATTGGAGCCAAGACCCACCAGAGAGGGGCCCCTGGGTGGGCACAACCCACCAGGTCGCGCCCCCTCTCCTGGCGCGCCCAGGTGGGTTGTACCCACTTGGTTGCCCCATAGAACTCAACCCTGACACTATAAATTTCTATTTTTGTAAAAAGTAAGAGAAAAAGAATTATCACGATCCACGAGACGGAGCCGTCGGCAAGCCCTGTTCTTCCTCGGGAGGGTAGATCTGGAGTCCGTTTGGGGCTCCGGAGAGGGGGATCTTCGTTCTTCATCATCACCAACCCTTCTCCATCACCAATTCCATGATGCTCCCCACCGGGAGTGAGTAATTCCTTCATAGGCTCGCTGGTCAGTGAGGAGTTGGACGAGATTCATCATGTAACCGAGTTAGTTTAGTTTTGTTAGGGCATGATCCCTAGTATCCACTATGTTCCTAGATTGATGTTGCTATGACTTTGCTATGCTTAATGCTTGTCACTTTGGGCCCGAGTGCCATGATTTGAGATCTGAACCGTTTATGTTATCATCATTATATCCATGTTCTAGATCCGACCTTGCAAGTTATAGTCACCTACTACGTGTTATGATCCGGCAACCCCGAAGTGACAACAATCGGGCCCACTCCCGATGTTGACCGTAGTTTGAGGAGTTCATGTATTCAGTATGTGTTAATGCTTGTTCCGGTTCTCTATTAAAAGGAGGCCTTAATATCCCTTAGTTTCCAATATGGACCCCGCTGCCACAGGAGGGTAGGACAAAAGATGTCATGCAAGTTCTTTTAATAAAGCATGTATGATTATTTACGGAATACATGCCTACATTATATCGATGAACTGGAGCTAGTGCCGTATCGCCCTAGGTTATAACTGTCTCATGATGAATATCATCCAACAAGTCACCAATCCAATGCCTACGAACTTTTCTTTATTGTTTCTGCTAAGTTACTGCTGCTATCATCACTGTTACGCTTGCTACAAAATTACTGCTATCACTGTTACTGTTACTATTGTTGTTGTCACTACTATCAAAACTATCAAACTACTTTGCTACTGATCACTTTGCTGCAGATAATTAATCTCCAGGTGTGGTTGAATTGACAACTCAGCTGCTAATACCTTCAAATATTCTTTGGCTCCCCTTGTGTCGAATCTATAAATTTGGGTTGAATACTCTATTGCGATCCCCTATACTTGTGGGTTATCAAGACCTTTTTCCAGCGCCGCTGCCAGGGAGCATAGCTATATTTGTTGAGTCACTTGGGATTATTATCATATTATCACTATGAAGAATCCGAAGGATGCTAAGACTAAGATATTTCTCTCAAGGACAAGGGGAGGTAAAGGACTTCCATCCAGTTCTGCTTTAGATTCACCTTCTGTTATAAGTAAACTTGCAACACCACCACATGCTATTAATTTTGATATATCGCAAGTTATTGATGATGCTACTTCTACTATGAATGATTCTTATGATGATGCTAGTACCTTGTTTGATAATGATGATGTGCCACTTGGTGAATTTCTTGATAAACAAATTGCTAGAGTTATACAACATGATGTTGTTGAATCTGATGATGAGCTTGAAACTGAATCGCCTGAAACTCCTACTAGAACTAGCCTTCCTAGATATGAATTGCCTAAGGTACCGGAAGGTTATGTTATGAGTGAAGAAGCAACTAGAGAAATTACTACACAAGTATTATGAATTGTGATCCTAAGTTTGCTACTTCACCTATCTTTATTGATGATAAGGATTATGAATTTTCTATCGACCCAGAGCTAATTACTCTGGTTGAATCTGATCCTTTCCATGGTTATGAAACTAAAACTATTGTGGCAGATCTTACTAAGTTGAATGACATAGCCACCCTTTTTACTCATGATGAGAAAACTCGCTATTACTTTATTCTCAAATTATTTCCTTTCTCATTAAAGGGTGATGCTAAAGCTTGGTACAATACTCTTGCTCCTGGTTGTGTGCGTAGTCCCCAGGATATGATTTATTACTTCTCTGAAAATATTTTCCTACTCATATGAAACAAGCTACCTTACAGGAAATATTTAACTTTGTGCATACTAAAGAAGAGAGTCTCCCACAAGCTTGGGGGAGGCTTTGCTAGTTACTTAATACTTTGCCTGATCATCCTCTTAAGAAAAATGAAATACTTGATATCTTCTATAATGGACTAACCGATGCTTCTAGGGACTTCCTAGATAGTTGTGTTGGTTGTGTTTTCAGGGAACGAACTGTTGGACTAGCTGAAAAATTACTGAATAACATATTGAAAAATTATGATGATTGGACTATTCCTGTACCACCGCCTAAACCCACTCCTAAGAAGAGGGGTATATTATATCTCAGTCCTAAAGATATGCAAGAGGCAAAGAAATCTATGAACGAAAAAGGTATTAAAGTTGAGGATGTTAAAAATTTACCTCCTATTGAAGATACATGGCCTTAATACACCACCACTACCTAAGGTGGTAGAGGTAAATTATCTTTTGAAGTTTAATGATAGTGATAATCCTCACAATATGCATCCTACTCAATGCCTTTATGAGTTTGAAAAGTACATTAGGAAACAAGATCACTTCAATGCAAATGTTATGAAACAATTGAAATATAATCTTGATATGATTGCTCACTTGAGTGACTTGTTATTTAGAATATCAAGTGATGTTAGAGGTGTTGGAAAACATGCTTATATGGTTCAAACTCAATTAGAATAAGTTGCTAAATCTCAAATAGAATTGCTTGATGAAATGAATCTTAATATGCATGACTTTGCTGTTAGAGTTGCAACTAGAGGAGGTAAAATGACTCAGGAACTACTTTATCCTGAGGGACACCCTAAAAGAATTGAACAAGATTCACAAAGAGCTAACACTAGTGCACCTAGTCCTTCTAGGAAGAAAGAGAAAAACGATAGGACTTTGCATGCTTCTAGTGAACCTAAAATAGAAAAACCTCATGATAATGAAAATGAAGTTTCTATCTCAGATGCTAAAACTCAATCTGGTAATGAACACTCACCTAATGAAAATGAAAAAGATAATGATGAGGTTCATGAAGACTCTGAACCAACCAATAATAAAGAACCAGACAATGTTGTTGAGATAGAACCACCCGTTGATCTTGATAACCCACAAGCTAAAAATAAAAGATATGACAAAAGAGACTTTGTTGCTAGAAAACACGGTAAAGAAAGAGAACCCTGGGTTCAAAACCTATACCTTTTCCACCCAAGTCAACTAAAAAGAATGACGATGAAGAACTTGAACGCTTTGCTGAAATGCTGAGGCCAGTCTTTTGCGTACTCGCTTGACTGATATCTTGAAAATGCCGCCTCATGCAAAGTATATGAAATACATCATCACAAATAAGAGAAAATACCGGAAGCTGAAATCTCCACTATGCTTGCTAATTACACTTTTAAAGATGGAGTACCTAAAAAACTTGGAGATCCAGGAATACCAACTATACCTTGCTCTATCAAAAAGAATTATGTGAAAACTGCCTTGTGTGATTTAGGAGCTGGTGTTAGTGTTATGCCTTGACTTGAATAAACTCACACCTACTAAAATATCTTTGCAAACGGCTGACAAACCAACTGCCATACCTATCGGTATCTGTGAGGATGTGCCCGTTGTTGTTGCTAATGTTACTATTTTGATTGACTTTGTTATACTTGAGATGCCCGAGGACGACAACATGTCGATTATCCTTGGTAGACCCTTCTTGAATACTGCAGGGGCTGTTATTGATTGCAATAAAAGCAAGGTCACTTTTCATATTAATGGTAATGAGCATACGGTGCACTTTGTGAAGAAACAATTCCAAGTGAATGGTATTAATGTTATTGAAAAATCTCCGACAATCACTATTGGAAGTTTTCAAATACCTCTACATACTATAAAAAAGAAATATGAAATACTTATTGTTGGGGAAATGCATATCCCCATTGAGGTAACTTAGTGATTTACGAAAGTTCTTCGGTTTCATGCTAATCGAAAGTGGTTGTTAATAAGACTTGATCAACCTTATTAATGGATCATTTTTGAACCGTATGAAGTTGATGAATTTAGTAAGCACTACTTTCTGTCCCTACTTTTTATTCTCTATTTTTGTTAGTTAAATAAAATAAAATACCATGTTTTGTTTGTTTACAGAATTTCCCGTGCAATAAAAAATGACCCAAAAATAAAAGTTCTCAGAATACCTTGAAAATTTAATACGATTTTTTCTGAATATTTGAGAATTTTTGGTGCAATAAACATCAGAGGGAGGTGCACCAGGTGGGCACAGCCCACCTGGGCACGCCAGCACCCCCAGGCGTGCCCTGGTGGGTTGTGGTCCCCACGTGGGCCCCCTCACTTATCTCTTTAGCCCACATCATCACTTACCTCCAGAAAAAAATCCCCATTGCTCTCTCTCCCATGTTCTTGAGCTCAAACCCACGGATTTCGATCTCTTTGCTCGAAGCTCCATTTCCGAAACTATTTCGGGGGATTGTTTCTTGGTATGTGACTCCACCATTTGTCCAATTAGTTTTTGTTTTAGTGGTTTATACTTTGAATAATTAGCTACTCTTGGCGCTGTTGTAGATGTGCTTGCATGTGAATTATTGGTGTTCTAAGTAGTTTGAATGCTTGCTATAGCCTCTATGTATCCCTATGAGTAATTGCTATCAATCTTACAAAGTTTTGTTGACAAATTTTTGTCACTCCGAATTTTTTATTTTCAAAAAATTGTACGCGGACATGATGAACCTTTTTGGAAGGAGTTCTTCGAGGAGACGATCCTCGGGGGCATCTTCTAGTGACAGTTTTGCTTGTCGGTCTTATGTTGAACCAAGTGAAAGTTCCACGCGAGATGCCGCCACCAAGACATGTTTATGGCCTAGCGATGAATATATGGTGCGTGTGGGCATTGTCGGTGTCAAAACCGGTGGATCTCGGGTAGGGGGTCCCGAACTGTGCGTCTAGGCCGGATGGTAACAGGAGACAAGGGACACAATGTTTTACCCAGGTTCGGGCCCTCTTGATGGAGGTAAAACCCTACGTCCTACTTGATTAATATTGATGATATGGGTAGTACAAGAGTAGATCTACCATGAGATCGGAGAGGCTAAACCCTAGAAGCTAGCCTATGGTATGATTGTATGTTGTGGTTGTTGTGTCCTACGGACTAAAACCCTCCGGTTTATATAGACACCAGAGAGGGTTAGGGTTACACAAGGTCGGTTACAAAGGAGGAGATATCCATATCCGTATTGCCTAGCTTGCCTTCCATGCCAAGTAGAGTCCCATCCGGACACGAGACGAAGTCTTCAATCTTATGTCTTCATAGTCCATTAGTCCGGCCAAAGGATATAGTCCGGCTGTCCGGAGACCCCCTAATCCAGGACTCCCTCAGTAGCCCCTGAACCAGGCTTCAATGACGATGAGTCCAGCGCGCAATATTGTCTTCGACATTGCAAGGCGGGTTCCTCCTCCGAATACACCATGGAAGAATTTGAATACAAGGATAGTGTCCGACCCTGCAAAATAAGTTCCACATACCACCGTAGAGAGAATAATATTTTCGCAAATCTAATTTGCTGACCTGTTTTAGCAACAGGACATTACGTCACGGCCCGGTGATTATTCGAACCGTTTCCTTTGACTAGCCCCGCACATAACGCGAGGCAGTTTTTTGACATGCCTTGTCAAAGCAGAGATCATGTCCCCTTATCACGGGATTCTCATCAATACGGGCGTGGGTAACCCAACCGCGCCATCGATTACGGCGCTTGTGGGATAAGCGAGTCTTACCAGGCTAGTGGGGGGCGCATAGTTTCGTCCGCCCATATAAAGGGATAAGGATTCACCTTTTCATCCACGCCTTCTTCCTCCCTTGCTCATCCGTTTTCGCACACTTGAGCTCTAGCGCCCAAGTCCGCACTTACCACCTCAACCTTCTCCAACCATGTCCGGAGCGGGAGGCAGGTGGATGGTCTCCTCCATCATGGATGGAGACATCAAGAAGCTTAGGAGAACCGGATACCTGCCCGACGACATCGCGCACCGGCTCCCAGATGAGGGGCAGCTCATTCCCACCCCCAGGCCCCATGAGAGGGTAGTGTTCCTCACCCATTTCCTCCGTGGAATGGGATTCCCTCTCCACCCGTTCGTCCGGGGGCTCATGTTCTATTACGGCCTGGATTTCCACGATCTGGCCCCGAACTTCATCCTCAACATCTCGGCGTTTATCGTTGTGTGCGAGGCCTTCCTCCGCATCAAGCCCCACTTTGGTTTATGGCTGAAGACCTTCAATGTCAAGCCAAAGGTTGTGGGCGGTTGCCAGGCGGAGTGCGGAGGCGCCATGGTGGGCAAGATGCCCAACGTTACATGGCTCGAGGGCTCCTTTGTGGAAACCATAAAGGGATAGCAATCGGCGTGGTTCCACATCACCGAGCCGCGCGACGCCAAATGGGCGACAGCCCCCGAGTTTCGATCTGGATTCCCTACACGGCTCACTTCTTGGAAAGAGAAGGGCTTGTCGTGGGGTTCATCGGTGGAGCTGGATGGACTCCAGAAATGTATCCGGAGTATGGCAAGCAAGAAGCTCAAGCTTGTCAACATAGTCCAGGTTATGCTCATCCGCCAGATCCTCCCGTGTCAACAACGGGATTTTCACTTGTGGGAGTTCGACCCGGCCCGGCACCAGACTCTGAGCGAGCTCTTTGATACGACACACAAGGACGTCTGGAAGGTGATGTTCAAGGGCGCCGAGGTCCCTCCTTCTCTCGCCAAGGACCGCGGACTAAGCGCAAAGCGCCTAGCGCGTTCGGTGAGTTTAATATGTCCCGTAGGACATTTATTTCCCCTAGCTTAATCATGCACGGGGTCTAATCTCCATGCCTTTGACAAGACTGGGTGGAGATGTCGGGGCCGATTAACTGTCCGGCCCCTTTGCCCGAAGACACCGCGGGCGCTCTCCTGATGGAGATGCTGACTCCGGCTCCTTACAAGGTGCCGGAGAAGACCAAGAAGGCCAAGGGAACCCGAAAGAGTTCCCGGTGCCTGGTGTTATCGGACTCATCGTACGATAACTCTGCGGCACACTCCTCCCCTGAAGACGAGGAGGAAGAAGAAGATGCTCCCCCTCCAGGCGGGGGAGACAAGAAAAGGAAGGCCGCCCCAACTGGGGGGCGAAGGGTCCAAGAAGGGAAGGACTCTCCTTCCGGACAGTTCCACCGCCGCCGACGAAGGTGAAGACGAGTGGTTTCCCAAGGCCAAGCCCCTGGGGAGATCATAAGTATTCGGATACCAGAGTAACTCATAGCATTCCTTTGTCGCACTGCTTTCCCTAACGCCGAACATAATTATGCAGGCCGCCACGAGCCAGTATCGATGTATCATCGGACGGCTCCCTGGGCTCGTCGGACATGGATAGCGATCCAGTCCCGACCGCCACCTCCCCTCATCCTGCTGACGACGCTGAGGTGCTGTGTCAAGAGGCACCGGGTCAAGGGTAGACAGTCCCGGAGGCGCCTCAAGGCAACCTTCCGGACTCCGGGAGCCGAGGGGACGTGGCCCCTGAGAGCTTCAAGTTCGGCCCTCAGCCGAACATCGCGCCGGAACCTCCAGTGGTTCCGGGCTCGGGTAGGCGGCCTCCTTCCAAGAGGGGCAAGACGCCTGTGCCGGTGACCTCTGTCCATCCAGAGGCGCTGGATAATCTGCTGGAAGCGCTTCACAGCACTTCCATCAACGAGGAGCACCGTACTATTATGAGTGCGGTGGCCCAGAAGGTTCAGTTCGCCAAGAGCGGATTGACTGAAGCCTGTGCCAGCCTTCTAACAGGCTTTGAGGTAAGTTTTTTTTAAAATATAGGAAAAATATTACCGCATAGACAGTAGCCCCTGATGCTTTGTTCGGTGTTCACAAAGAAAAGCCGAACATAGGATCAAATAATATCGCAGGAGTCTAATATAAGTATGTCAATATGCGTATGCAGGCCTCGCTGCTGGCGTCCGCCGCACTGACTGCGGAGGTTGCCGTACTGAAGCAGGACCTCGAGGGGTCCAAGAAAGAGCTCGGCCTTGCCAAGAGGCAGCTCGAGGAGAACAAGGGTAAGTAATACCCTGTCTATAGATATGTATAAAAAGAATGCAATTGCAAAATGACAGGATTATCATGAATTTGCCAGGGGCCGCGACCGAAGTGGTGACCCTAAAGCAAGCGCTATCCAAGGCCGAAGATAAAGCGGCCAAGGAGCGCACCGAGCGAGAGAAGCACGAGGCTTGGGTGGGCGAGGTGCAGCAAGAGCTCCAGGCTCTCATGGCAAAGCACGTGGCGTTGGAGCTTGACTCAATGACGCGGGAGTCTGAGCTTGCCGCGGCCCTCAAGAGCGCAAAAAGTGCCAAGGCCGAAGCCCAAAAGGCCCTCCAGGAGATCGACGCAATGAAGAAGATAGCGGCGGGTAAGGCTTTCTATATGAAAAGCAAGCATGTAAAAGTAAATTACCGATTACTTACCCGAATCCGGAGCTCTCCAGGAGCATTCGCAGATTTGCCCCGCAGCATGTCCGATGCCGCACAATTTTACCAGGCCGAGGACGGAAGCTCAACGGAGAAGCTGTTCTGGTCTCAATATACTGAGGCCGAACACCCGATGCCAATGAGCGACCAGCTAAAGCAGATGGTCGAGCTACATAAGGCGGCCGACCAGGCCATGAAGGGCTTTATAGTCCGACTGTGGCCTGGCGACGCCCTTCCGAATAGCTTCTTCGGCCTGGTGAGGCGGCTTGTGGATGCCTACCCATGGCTAGAGGTCATCAAGCGATCTGTCTGCATTGAAGGTGCACACCGGGCTTTCGCCCGTGTGAAATTGTGGTGGGTCAAGCTAGACGCCGTGAAGCTGATCAAGGAGGGGCCGCCGGAGGGCAAGGAGCACCGCCACCCCGAGATGTACTACGAGGGTGTTCTGACGGGTGCCCGTCTCATAGCGGACGAGTGTTCAAAATATGTAATATTTGAGTGAGACTTGCTCGTTTTATCCTGTATTTATGAAAACTTGTTTCATATGCGCTATGCAACGCTTGTTTGAATTTAAAATATTGCCTTCTGTTTGGCTGTTTATCCAATCTGAGAGATGGCTAGTCCTCGGCTTCTGCCCCCATGCCACGAGTGCTGGAGTGTTCGGGATAAACCTGAGCACTCTTGTTCCCATGTTTGGGTCCTTCGAGGGAGGTGCTCAGCACAGCGAACAAGGCAACCGGACTAATAATGCTTTATCACTCTCACTTAGCCATAGAATTCTATACTTTTAAATTTCGGCGAAGCCCCTGGTATTCGGAAGGCCGAATTCGGGGTGCGATACATGCCTTTAAGCCGGACATGGCCGGCCCCTCGCTCTAAGCGGCATAAGTCTTTAGGGACTCGAAAACCTCGCCGAAAAGCGACCAGTCTCTCGCCTTATCATGACAGTCAGTTTTAGCTTTCTCTACTGAGGTGCTGAACCCATCAGAACTGGGGCACAATCGCAGTAGTTCTCCTAGCGCTACCTTAGCCGATAGAGCGGAACATAAGGTAGCAAAACATAGGAGCCGGGCAAATCCAACATTTGACCAAAGACATGATTCAGAGCTGATGCATATAATGCTATAAGTTCGGGGTGCCGTACTTGTGAAAGTGTTTGGACTTTTCACACCGTATTGTGGGTTACGTAAGCCCCTGGTGTATTGGCCGTACAAAAGTGTACGGTTGCAAGGCGTCATTAACGAACACACATATATATATATAACAAGAATGCAATAATAGTCGTCATGTCATGCATTGTTTATTCAAAAAATTGCGTTAAAGCAGAATGATACAGATAGTGCAATAAGGAAAGAGTAGGACTATGTCCCATCCAAGGGCAAGTTGAGGAATGATATTAAATCGAATATTTCGCTCGTTACTGTAATCCACCTGGGAATTCCATGGTATGACGTAGCTGTCTGCCTCCTTGGTTGCTGCATCATGTGTTTGGCAATAGTGCTGCCGGACAGTGTTTCCAGAGATTAAGGTCCTGAAAAAAAGAGAGAAAAATAACCAAACGGGAAGCCCCTAGTGCGGTTTAAGCCGCGTCTTGGGGCGTGCCGCAGTTGTGCCCCCCTCCCCACATGTGCCCATGGTATTTTTAATGCGTAATTATGTACACGTGGCACGAGTTTCGCTGTTGGGCTGGGATTGGGGTGGCCGCCGTATTGCTACGCGAGCTCAGATCACGCCAGGCGGTCTATTTGCCGATTGCTCCGAGCGCGCTTGAACGTGTTCGGGCTTTGAAGCGCCGAACTGGTTGATTGCCTTGAGAGGCTGCTTTGCGCTTTTGTTGCGAGGGTCGCGGTGTGCTCCTCTGTTCGGAGAGAGCGCTCTGTGTTTCCATTGACTGTAATAACTCCGCGAGGTCCTGGCATCTTGAGCTTGAGGTATGCATAATGCGGTACCGCATTGAATCTAGCAAATGCGGTTCGCCCGAGCAGTGCGTGATAACCACTGCGGAACGGGACTATATCGAAGATTAACTCTTCGCTTCGGAAGTTATCCGGGGATCTGAAGACCACTTCCAGTGTAATTGAGCATGTGCAATGGGCCTCTACACCTGGAATGACGCCTTTAAAGGTCGTTTTTGTGGGTTTGATCCTTGAGGGGTCTATACCCATTTTGCGCACTGTGTCCTGATAAAGTAGGTTCAGGCTGCTGCCGCCATCCATAAGGACTCGAGTGAGGTGAAATCCGTCAATGATTGGGTCTAGGACCAGTGCGGTGAATCCGCCATGACGGATACTAGTGGGGTGGTCCCTGAGATCGAAGGTGATCGGACAGGAGGACCAAGGGTTGAACTTTGGGGCGACTCGCTCCAACGCATATACGTCCCTGAGCGCACGCTTCCGCTCCCTCTTGGGGATGTGGGTTGCGTATATCATGTTCACCGTCCGCTCTTGTGGGGGAAACCTCTTCTGTCCTCCGGTATGTGGCTGCCGGGATTCCACCTCGTCATCACTATGCGGCCCCTTGTCCTTGTTTTCGGCAATTAACTTGCTGGCCTGCTTGAACACCCAATAATCCTTGTTGGTGTGATTGGCTGGCTTGTCTGGGGTGCCGTGTATTTGACACGAGCGATCGAGTATACGGTCCAAGCTGGACGGACCCGGCGTACTTTGTTTGAATGGCTTTTTCCGCTGACTGGGTTTAGAGCCTTTGAATCCGGCATTGACTGCCGTATCCTCGGTATTTTTGCTGTTAATGCGGCGCTTATGTTTGTTGCGACGTGACCTGCTATTGTTGTCCTTGGTATCCGAGGTACCATGGTTCTTTGATATGTTATTACTGCGAGCCAGCCAGCTGTCTTCTCCTGCACAAAAGGCTATTTGTCATGGCTATAAGCCGGCGTTTGAAGCGGTCTTGCTCGACGGGATCCTCTGGCATAACGAATTCATCATCGCCGAGGCTTGCCTCGTCCTCGGAGGGGGGCATGTAATTATCATCCTCCTCCTCTCCATCTGCCGCTCTCTCAGGACGGCTGGCTCCTCCATCCTCCTGCTCTAAATCTTGCTGGAGGGGATTGTTGTTGTCTTCGGCACTATCCGGAGTGTTATTATCTCCTGTGCCGGTATCACCACTTTTGCTATGGCGGGACTTAGAGCGGCGCCGCTGACGTTGGTGCTTGGGTTGCTTCTTGGAGGGGTCATCCTCCGCTATCTCGTCGCCATTGCCTTCTTTGGGTGTATCCACCATGTATATATCGTATGATGAGGTGGTTGTCCAGTGCCCCGTAGGCAGTGGTTCCTCTTCGTCTCTTGGACCGTCGTCCATACCGTCGATGTCTTCGGAGTCGAAGTCGAGCATGTCGGTTAAGTCATCGACAGTGGCTACTAAGTGGGTGGTGGGTGGGTCGCGAATTTCTTCGTCGTCCGCATCCCAGTCCTGTCGGACATAGTTCGGCCAGGATCCTCCTGACAAGGAGAGAGACCTTAATGAGTTCAGTATGTCGCCAAAGGGCGAGTGCTGAAAAATATTCGTGGAGGTAAACTCCATGATCGGTGCCCAATCGGATTCGATAGGAACGAGCACAGGCGGTTCGGAGTCCGTGGCCAGAGAAGGATCCGACAGTTTATCAACACGGTTCTTGTGCAAGGTAAGGTCGATGTTCGACTTGATCGCCGTTGAGGGTAAGGCCTCCGTGGCAGGGTCCATCCACCCGTCCGCGGAAGGCGCAACTGGCTGCCGGTGCGATCTCGTGAACACTGTCCGATGGTAGAGCTAAATCGTACTCATCGTGACCGCGTGGCGCACAAGGCAGAGGCTCGAATACGTCGAAGATCAAGTGTCCGCGGACATCGGCCGTGTAGTTTAAGCTTCCAAACCTGACCTGGTGGCCAGGGGCGTAACTTTCGATCTGCTCTAGATGGCCAAGCGAATTGGCCCGCAGTGCAAAGCCGCCGAACACAAAGATCTGTCCGGGGAGAAAAGTCTCACCCTGGACTGCATCGCTATCGATGATAGTAGGAGCCATCAAGCCTAATGGCAACGAGCCGACGACACAGAGGAACTCTCAATGAAAGCACCAATGTCAGTGTCAAAACCGGCGGATCTCGGGTAGGGGGTCCCGAACTGTGCGTCTAGGCCGGATGGTAACAGGAGACAAGGGACACAATGTTTTACCCAGGTTCGGGCCCTCTTGATGGAGGTAAAACCCTACGTCCTGCTTGATTAATATTGACGATATGGGTAGTACAAGAGTAGATCTACCACGAGATCGGAGAGGCTAAACCCTAGAAGCTAGCCTATGGTATGATTGTATGTTGTGGTTGCTGTGTCCTATGGACTAAAACCCTCCGGTTTATATAGACACCAGAGAGGGTTAGGGTTACACAAGGTCGGTTACAAAGGAGGAGATATCCATATCTGTATTGCCTAGCTTGCCTTCCACGCCAAGTAGAGTCCCATCCGGACACGAGACAAAGTCTTCAATCTTGTGTCTTCATAGTCCATCAGTCCGGCCAAAGGATATAGTCCGGCTGTCCGGAGACCCCCTAATCCAGGAGTCCCTCAGGCATTAAGGAGGAATTTGAGCAATATGTTCACAATGCCGGCCTCGGTCCCTACCTATCAGATAAGTGTGTACAACACCAACTTCTCACCGAATCATTTGTCAAAGGATTTAAATATTTTCCACGTGAGTCTAGGGTGTCGTTTATGCTTTATGATAATCATCATACTATCCCGCTGGAGAATTTTGCTTACCATTGCAAACTTCCATTTTGGGGTTCGCTTGATGAGCCACCAACGCTTGAGTATGAGTCTTTCTTGACTAGCCTGTGCTACGATGAAAATAAGGGAGTGAGACAAGGAAGAATAAAGAGCATTCACTTTCCCGCAATTCAATATTTTGCATTATTTAACAGGAAATGCATAGTAGGCAAGCAAGACTGTAGCATACTTTGTGTGCCATACTTGAGCCTGAAGGAAATATGCCCTAGAGGCAATAATAAAGTTGTTGTTTATATTTCCTTATATCATGATAAATGTTTATTATTCATGTTAGAATTGTATTAACCGGAAACTTAGTACATGTGTGAATACATAGACAAACAAAGTGTCACTAGTATGCCTCTACTTGACTAGCTCATTGAATCAAAGATGGTTGAGTTTCCTAACCATAGACATGAGTTGTCATTTGATTAACGGGATCACATCATTAGAGAATGATGTGATTGACTAGACCCATTCCGTTAGCTTAGCATTTGATCGTTTAGTATATTGCTATTGCTTTCTTCATGACTTATACAATGTTCCTATGACTATGAGATTATGCAACTCCCGAATACCGAAGGAACACTTTGTGTGCTACCAAACGTCACAACGTAACTGGGTTATTATAAAGGTGCTCTATAGGTTTCTCCGATGGTACTTGTTAAGTTGGCATAGATCAAGATTAGGATTTGTCACTCCGATTGTCGGAGAGGTATCTCTGGGCCCTCCCGGTAATGCACATCACTATAAGCCTTGCAAGCAATGAAACTAATGAGTTAGTTGCGGGATGATGTATTACGAAACGAGTAAAGAGACTTGCCGGTAATGAGATTGAACTAGGTATTGAGATACCGATGATCAAATCTCGCGCAAGTAACATACCGATGACAAAGGAAACAATGTATGTTGTTATGCGGTTTGACCGATAAAGATCTTCATAGAATATGTAGGAACCAATATGAGCATCCAGGTTCTGCTATGGTTATTGACCGGAGATGAGTCTCGGTCATGTCTAGATAGTTCTCGAACCCGTAGGGTCCGCACACTTGATGTTCGGTGACGATCGGTATTATGAGTTTATGTGTTTTCATGGTCCGGCTGATAGTGCCATTGACAGAATTCTTCAATCACTGCCACCAAGCTACAAGAGCTTCGTGATGAACTATAATATGCAAGGGATGGATAAGACTATTCCCGATCTCTTCGTGATGCTAAAAGCTACGGAGGTAGAAATCAAGAAGGAGCATCAAGTTTTGATGGTCAACAAGACCACCAGTTTCAAGAAAAAGGGTAAAGGGAAGAAGGGGAACTTCAAGAAGAACGGCAAGCAAGTTGCTGCTCAAGTGAAGAAGCCCATGTCTGGACCTAAGCCTGAGATTGAGTGCTTCTACTGCAAAGGGACTGGTCACTGGAAGCGAAACTGCCCCAAGTATTTGGCGGATAAGAAGGATGGCAAGGTGAACAAAGGTATATGTGATATACATGTTATTGATGTCTACCTTACTAATGCTCGCAGTAGCACCTTGTATTTGATACTAGTTATGTTGCTAATATCTGCAACTCGAAACAGGGACTACGGATTAAGCGAAAATTGGCTAAGGACGAGGTGACGATGCGCGTGGGAAACGGTTCCAAAGTCGATGTGATCCCGGTCGGCACGCTACCTCTACATCTACCTTCGGGATTAGTATTAGACCTAAATAATTGTTATTTGGTGTCAGCGTTGAGCATGAATATTATATCTGGACCTTGTTTGATGCGAGACTGTTATTCATTTAAATATGAGAATAATGGTTGTTCTATTTATATGAGTAATATCTTTTATGGTCATGCACCCTTGAAGAGTGGTCTGTTTTTGATGAATCTCGATAGTAATGATACACATATTCATAATATTGAAGCCAAAAGATTCAGAGTAGATAATGATAGTGCAACTTATTTGTGGCACTGCCGTTTAGGTCATATTGGTGTAAAGCACATGAAGAAACTCATTTCTGATGGACTTTTGGAATCACTTGATTATGAATCACTTGGTACTTGCGAACCATGCCTCATGGGCAAGATGACTAAAACGCCGTTCTCTGGAACAATGGAGCGAGCAACAGATTTGTTGGAAATCATACATACTGATGTATGTGGTCCGATGAATATAGAGGCTCACGGCGGGTATCGTTATTTTCTCACCTTCACAGATGATTTGAGCAGATATGGGTATATCTACTTGATGAAACATAAGTCTGAAACATTTGAAAAGTTCAAAGAATTTCGGAGTGAAGTGGAAAATCATCATAACAAGAAAATAAAGTTTCTACGATCTGATCATGGAGGAGAATATTTGAGTTATGAGTTTGGTCTTCATTTGAAACAATGCGGAATAGTTTCACAACTCACGCCACCCGGAACACCACAGCGTAATGGTGTGTCCGAACGTCGTAATCGTACTTTACTAGATATGGTGCGATCTATGATGTCTCTTACTGATTTACCGCTATCCTTTTGGGGTTATGCTTTAGAGACGGCTGCATTCACGTTAAATAGGGCACCATCTAAATCCGTTGAGACGACGCCTTATGAACTGTGGTTTGGCAAGAAACCAAAATTGTCGTTTCTTAAAGTTTGGGGCTGCGATGCTTATGTGAAAAAGCTTCAACCTGATAAGCTTGAACCCAAATCTGAGAAATGTGTCTTCATAGGATACCCAAAGGAGACTGTTGGGTACACCTTCTATCACAGATCCGAAGGCAAGACATTCGTTGCTAAAAATGGATCCTTTCTAGAGAAAGGAGTTTATCTTGAAAGAAGTGAGTGGGAGGAAAGTAGAACTTGATGAGGTAACTCTACCTGCTCCCTTATTGGAAAGTAGTTCATCACAGAAATCTGTTCCTGTGACTCCTACACCAATTAGTGAGAAAACTAATGATGATGATCATGTAACTTCAGATCAAGTTACTACCAAACCTCGTAGGTCAACCAGAGTAAGATCCGCACCAGAGTCGTATGGTAATCCTGTTCTGGAGGTCATGTTACTTGACCATGACGAACCTACGAACTATGAGGAAGCGATGATGAGCCCAGATTCTGCAAAATGGCTTGAGGCCATGAAATCTGAGATCGGATACATGTATGAGAACAAAGTGTGGACTTTGGTTGACTTTCCCGATGATCGGCAAGCCATCGAGAATAAATGGATCTTCAAGAAGAAGACCGACGCTGACGATAATGTAATTGTCTACAAAGCTCGACTTATTACAGAAGGTTTTCGACAAGTTCAAGGAGTTGACTATGATGAGACTTTCTCACCCGTAGTGATGCTTAAGTCCGTCCGGATCATAGCAATTGCTGCATTTTATGATTATGAAATTTGGCAAATTGATGTAAAGACTGCATTCCCGAATGCATTTCTGGAAGAGGAGTTGTATATGTTGCAACCTGAAGGTTTTATCGATCCAAAGGATGCTAACAAAGTGTGTAAGCTCCAGCGATCCATCTATGGACTGGTGCAAGCATCTCGGAGTTGGAATAAACGTTTTGATAGTGTGATCAAAGCATATGGTTTTATACAGACTTTTGGAGAAGCCTGTATTTACAAGAAAGTGAGTAGGAGCTCTGTAGCATTTCTAATATTATATGTGGATGACACATTGTTGATTGGAAATGATATAGAATTTCTGCATAACATAAAAGGATATTTGAATAAGAGTTTTTCAATGAAAGACCTTGGTGTAGCTGCTTATATATTGGGCATCAAGATCTATAGAGATAGATCAAGACGCTTAATTGGACTTTCACAAAGCACATACCTTGATAAAGTTTTGAAGAAGTTCAAAATTGATCAAGCAAAGAAAGGGTTCTTGCATGTGTTACAAGGTGTGAAGTTGAGTCAGACTCAATGCCCGACCACTCCAGAACATAGAGTGAAAATGAAAGGTGTTCCCTATGCTTCAGCCATAGGCTCTATCATGTATGCAATGCTGTGTACCAGACCTGATGTGTGCCTTGCTATTAGTTTAGCAGAGAGGTACCAAAGTAATCCATGAGTGGATCACTTGACAGTGGTCAAGAATATCATGAAATACGTGAGAAGGGCTAGGGATATGTTTCTCATTTATGGAGGTGACAAAGAGCTCGTCGTAAATGGTTACGTCGATGCAAGCTTTGACATTGATTCGGATGACTCTAAGTCACAAACCGGATAAATTTTTATATTGAACGATGGAGCTGTCAGTTGGTGTAGTTCTAAGCAAAGCGTCGTGGCGGGATCTACGTGTGAAGCAGAGTACATAGCTGCTTCGGAAGCAGCAAATGAAGGAGTCTGGATGAAGGAGTTCATATCCGATCTAGGTGTCATACCTAGTGCATCGGGTCCAATGAAAATATTTTGTGACAATACTGGTGCAATTGCCTTGGCAAAGGAATCTAGATTTCACAAGAGAACCAAGCACATCAAGAGACGCTTCAATTCCATCCGCGATTGCTACCTCTTGAGCACTGCGTTGGTTTTCCCTTCAAGAGGAAAGGGTGATGCAGCAGAGCAGCGTAAGTATTTCCCTCAGTTTTTGAGAACCAAGGTATCAATCCAGTAGGAAGCCACGCACGAGTCCCTCGCACCTACACAAACAAATAAACTCCTCGCAACCAACACGATAAAGGGGTTGTCAATCCCTTCACGGTCACTTACGAAAGTGAAATCTGATAGATATGATAAGATAATATTTTTGGTATTTTTATGATAAAGAGAAATAAAGATGCAAGTAAAATAAATGGCAAAGGAAATAACTAAGTATTGGAAGATTAATATGATGGAAAATAGACCCGGGGGCCATAGATTTCAGTAGTGGCTTCTCTCGTGAGCATAAGTATTACGGTGGGTGAAAAAATTACTGTTGAGCAATTGACAGAATTGAGCATAGTTATGAGAATATCTAGGTATGATCATGTATATAGGCATCATGTACAAGACAAGTAGACCGACTCCTGCCTGCATCTACTACTATTACTCCACACATCGACCGCTATCCAGCATGCATCTAAAGTATTAAGTTCAAGAGAACAGAGTAACGCTTTAAGCAAGATGACATGAGGTAGAGGGATAAACTCATGCAATATGATATAAACCCCATCTTGTGATCCTCGATGGAAACAATACAATACGTGCCTTGCTGCCCCTACTGTCACTGGGAAAGGACACCGCAAGATTGAACCCAAAGCTAAGCACTTCTCCCATTGCAAGAAAGATCAATCTAGTAGGCCAAACCAAACTGATAATTCGAAGAGACTTGCAAAGATAACCAATCATACATAAAAGAATTCAGAGAAGATTCAAATATTGTTCATAGATAAACTTGATCATAAACCCACAATTCATCGGTCTCAATAAACACACCGCAAAAGAAGATTACATCGAATAGATCTCCACAAGAGAGGGGGAGAACTTTGTATTGAGATCCAAAAAGAGAGAAGAAGCCATCTAGCTAATAACTATGGACCCGAAGGTCTGAAGTAAACTACTCACACTTCATCGGAGAGGCTTTGGTGTTGATGTAGAAGCCCTCCGTGATCGATACCCCCTCCGGCGGAGCTCCGGAAAAGGCCCCAAGATGGGATCTCGTGGATACAGAAAGTTACGGCGGTGGAATTAGGGTTTTGGCTCCGTATCTGGTTGTTTGGGTGTCGGTGTACTAGAATAGGGGTACCCTAGTACCCCGAACTTGTGCACGGACAGTTGCAGCACCCCGCGGCAAGGCTTGCCGGGCTAACACCAAGATCCTCCGTGGTTCCCTTGGAGCCATTCAAGAACAAAGTATTTAAGCTCAGGAGACAAGGCCCTGGCAAGAGGAGCTTGCCGGGAAGGCCAACCGAGGCACTCCAAGGAACTTGCCGCAACGCGCCACGCGCTCCGGCAAGGCAACAAGGCCCCGGCAAGAGGAGCTTGCCGGGAAGACCAACCAAGGTACCTCGAGGCCCGGTGAGCGACAAGCCTCCGGACCCGACAAGATAACAGCAGCGGCAAGGCGCTTGCCGCGGCAGGCGGCCACTCTGTGCCCACGCTCCAGCGCATCCACCAACGTGTCGCTCTGGGGGCCTCTCTAGGCGTGCGTGGCGGGAGGCTGTGCAGCCAGCGGTGCGCAGTGGCATGCGAAGCTGACAAGATCGCCATCGTGGCAAACGGCGGCGCCCCTAACGGTCCTTTTCTGCACTGTTTGGGCGACTCAGACGGGCATTTAATGCCCTTGTCCCCTGCCGCCAGGGTTAGGTAGGGTGCACTGTACAAGTAACTGTACCAACCACCTCACTTTTTACATTTGTACCCTTCTCTGCGTTGCCACCTATCGGTGACCCCTTTAGCGTATAAAAGGAGGCCCATGCGCAACGTAGAGGGGGTTCGGTTCGACTGGTTCGCGAAGTTCGACTCATTCGTAACCCAGAAAACACTACACTCTCTCTCTCTAGAGCAAGAACACAAGATAATCAAACAAGCAGCAGTAGGAGTGTTATCTCTCTGGAGAGCTCCGACGCTGGGTAAACTGCTCGTGTGCTTCGCCTCGATCTGCTCTTCGTGCGATCTCCGCCCCCCGCCAAACCGAAAGGGGCCTGGTCTGCCGGCCCCATAGGTGTTCGTGGATCAGTTTCCCCCGACATCTTTGGCGTGCCAGGTAGGGGGGCGTCGAGATTGTGTGAACCTGATCCGGTGTTCACACGAGCTAGATCTTCATTCCCTTCATCAACATGCCACCGAAGAAGAAGACTTCGGCGGCAGCCGCTCCGTCCAGGTCACTTCCGCCACCGTTGGAGCAAACGGGTGGTGGAATGGACGCCGGCGGAAGAATGGACGTCGACGAGGAAGCTCATGATGCTACCAGGTCCAAGAACAAGGCTGCACAAACCTCGGCGACTGTACATGTTCCACGCCACTCTCAGGAGGCGCAAGACCAACAGCGTCATGGCACTTGCAGTGCCATACACATGATAGGCCAAGACCAAGCTGGTGGATCTCGGGGCGCTCAAGACCAGCATGCACGCCAGCGTGTTGGCACGAGCGGGGCACGGTCGCCTGGACGGGATACTGCTCCTTCTAACATAGTTAGAAGTCCGAGCACGTCCCGCTCCTCGCGCCGTCCGCCACTGCCACCCACCACTCCAGCAGAAGCTTTGGCGCGAGCTCAACTTCTCCTAGATTACCCTCCAACGTCGGACAAGATCGACGAATGGAGGGCCACCATTCAGAGTCTCATCGGCTACGCCAACGGCGACACTCCACGGCGGCCGAGCGCGTCGCCGCCGCGGCAGGGTTGCCGGGCGCGAGCCGGTGGCGACGAAACGGGTGGAGGTGCAACTACCATGCAATCACCACCCCGAAGGCCAAGATCGCTGACTCACCGGATCCACCTCGACAGCGACTCCACCGCATCTTCGGATCCACGAGCTCGTCGCGATCAGCGCCAAGTTCTCCATGATCGACAACAAGAAGACGCTCGAACTCGCATCGAGCGCCAAAGAGAAGCGCGACATCAATCCAACAAGCGCGCTGGGCCCTCTGTTGACATGCATGCGCCAGGGGAACCAGGTGATCTGCCGTACGCGGTAGGTTGCCCTGCGTTCACTCGTGAGCTGCAGCAAGTCCAGTGGCCCAGCACGAAGAACTTCAAGCCAGACGTACCGGAGAAGTACGATGGCAAGACGCATCCGTCGGAGTTCCTCAGCATTTACACCATTGCGGTGCAGGCTGCTAGGGGACGGGATGACAAGATCCTTGCCAACTACTTCCCGCTGGTACTCAAGCCCAACGTCAGGTCATGGCTCATGCACTTGCCGGACAACTCCATATCCTCTTGGGCTGATCTGTGCCATTAGTTTGTCGGCGCCTTCACAGGCGGACACAAGCCTCATGGCCAGGAGAGCGATCTTCATCTGCTCGCCCAAAAGGAAGGAGAGCCCCTGCGCAAGTACATTCAGAGATTCAGCAGTGTGCAGCACAACATCCCATACGTCCACCCTGCCGCGGTGATCAACGCGTTCCATCAGAACATGCGAAACCGCAGGATGCGGGAGGAAATGGCGATGTGCAAGATCAGGGACGTCAATGAGTTATATGCACTGGCCGACAAGTGTGCACGTGCTGAGGAAGGGAGGAGACTCCCCGGAGAGAATGTAGGAGCGGGAGGATCTGACAGTGAAGATGCTGCCCCGACAAGAAAAAACCAGCGGTGGAACAACAGAAGGAGGAAAGGCAAAGAGGTGCTAGTTGTTGAGCAGTCCGGCAACGGTGGTGGTGCCAAGGAAGCCAAAGCTGGTGACTCCGGCAAGGAGATCGCCGCGGAGGTGGCGGTCACCGACAAGCAGGACGGCACCAACAAGCAGTATTGCAAGATCCACCGCACCAAGGGCCATGATCTCCAGAACTATAAGAAAGTCAAGCAGCTTGTTGAGCAACAGAAAGCTGAATACGAGCAGCGCGACAAGGAGAAGGCCCAGGAAGGTGCTGGGGGATCCGGCAAGAAACGTCCCGGCCGAGGAGGACGCCGCGGCAAAGCCAAGCAACGGCAAGGAGACAGACCTCCTCGCGGCCGCGACAAGGATGAAGATGATGACAACGATGAAGACATGGATGATGAGGAGATTGATGAGCAGGAGTACCAGAAAGCCACAGAGGTCCTGTGCGTTAATGGTGGTGCTTCTCTGCACACCTCGCACCGCCAGCTCAAGCAGTGGGTGCGGGAAGTTAATGCAGCAGAACCACCCGTCGAGTCACGCAAGCCTCTGAAATGGTCCAGCACGCCTATCATCTTTTATATTGAGGACCACCCTGATCGCATAACTGCGGTCGGGTGCTTGCCGATGTTGGTTTCACCAACAATCCGCAACCTCAAGGTCACTAAGATGCTAGTTGACGACGGGGCCGGCTTGAACCTGATCTCCTCCGCGGTGCTCCAAAAACTCCAGATCCCTGACAGCGAGCTCGAAGAGACCGGTACATTTCAAGGAATCAACCCGGGAAGAAGCAAGCCGAAGGGAAACATCACGTTGCCGGTAACATTTGGCAGCGAGCTGAACTTCAGGACTGAGAGGGTCACATTTGATGTTGCTGACTTTCCATTACCTTACAATGGAATCCTTGGCCGTCCAGCACTCGCCAAGTTCATGGCAGCCTCTCGCTATGCGTACAACGTACTGAAAATGCCAGGCCCGATAAGTGTCATCTCTGTCCCTGGCGACAAGAAGGATGCTCTTATCTGTGCCGACAAGATCTACCGGGAAGCGGCAGCTGCAGCAGAACGCAAGACACTTGCCGCTGAAGCTCCCGGGGGGAAGAAGAAGACCAAGTCCGACAAGAGTTCTGATGCCCACTCCGGCAAGCGCACCTCTTCGGAGTGCTGCGCTACCGTCGAGGACGTACCATCGAGCTCCACCGGCAAGTGTAAGAAGGCAATGACAGCTCCACCTGAGACCAAGAAGGTGTCCGCCAAGGAGGACGGCGCTGGTGGTACCTTCACCATCAGCGCCACTCTTGACCCCAAATAGGAAAGCACGCTCGTTGCTTTCCTGCGGGCGAATGTCGACGTGTTTGCGTGGCAACCGTCTGATATCCCCGGTGTTCCCAGGAAAGTAATTGAGCACCACCTTGCCGTCTGTCCTCATGCGCGGCCCGTCAAGCAGAAAGTCAGGAAACAGGCAGTGGAGCGCCAAGAATTCATCGCAGAAGAAATCAAGAAGTTGGAAGCAGCAGGCCTTGTCAGAGGAGTGCTCCACGCCACATGGTTGGCCAATCCTGTTGTCGTGCGCAAGGCTAACGGGAAATGGAGGCTTTGTATTGACTTCACTAATGTTAATAAAGCTTGTCCCAAAGACCCATTTCCCTTGCCACGCATTGACCAGATTGTTGACTCCACAGCCGGATGTGATTTGCTTTCATTTCTTGATGCATACTCAGGATACCATCAGATCTTCATGGCAGAAGAGGATGAAGAGAAAACCGCATTTATCACCCCGTGTGGCACGTACTGCTTCATACGGATGCCTTTCAGTTTGAAGAATGCTGGTTCAACATTCGCAAGGGTAGTCCACCACGCTTTTGAGCCGCAGATGCACAGAAATGTGAAAGCCTACATGGATGACATAGTGGTCAAAAGCAAGAACAGGGCGACCCTGATTCAAGATTTAGACGAGACATTTGCAAATCTGCGCAGGATCAACCTCAAGCTTAACCCCGAGAAGTGCGTGTTTGGAGTCCCATCCGGCAAGCTTCTCGGGTTCTTCGTGTCTCAGCGGGGAATTGAAGCCAATCCCGACAAGATCAAGGCCATTGAGCATATCGAAGCACCAAAGCGCGTCAAGGATGTACGAAGGCTTGCCGGTTGCGTGGCTGCTCTCAGCAGGTTTATCTCTAGATCTGCTGAGCGCGCCCTGCCATTTTTCAAAATTTTGAAAAAGGCAGGTCCAATGAAATGGACTCCGGAGGCGGAGGCTACACAGCAGGACTTGAAGAGATACCTGTCCTCCACTCCAATACTTGTCGCACCTAAGCCGCAAGAGAAGTTGCTGCTGTATATAGCGGCAACCAATCAAGTGGTTAGTGCTGCGTTAGTGGCGGAGAGGGAGGCAGATGATGAGCCAGCAACCACGGCAGATGCATCCAGCGACAAGCAGGGGGCTTCGCCGACAAGCTCTGATCCCGACAGAGATGGATCTGCGCAGGAGCATGATAAGATGCAGAAGAGAATGGTGCAGCGTCCAGTTTACTTTGTCAGTTCCCTTCTACAGGGGGCTAGATCAAGGTACTCTGGTGTGCAGAAGTTGCTTTTCGGCCTCCTCATGGCCTCGAGAAAGCTGCGCCATTACTTCCAAGCACATGAGATCACAGTCGTCACTCGCTTTCCGCTGAAGAGGATACTGCAAAATCCAGAAGCGACAGGCAGGATTGTCGAGTGGGCGCTGGAACTGTCAAGCTTTGGCCTCAAGTTTGAGAGCACTTCAACTATCCAAAGCAGGGCATTGGCAGAGTTCATAGCAGAATGGACGCCAACACCAGATGAAGAAATTCCAGAGACGAGCATCCCCGTCAAAGAGGCAAGCAAAGAGTGGCTGATGTACTTTGATGGTGCCTTCTCACTGCAAGGCGCCGGTGCGGGCGTGCTGCTTGTCGCGCCCACCGGAGAGCACCTCAAGTTAGTAGTCCAGATGCACTTTCCCAAGGAGCAAGCAACCAACAATACTGCAGAGTATGAAGGATTGCTTGCCGGTCTCAGAATTGCAGCAGACCTTGGGATCAAGAAGCTCATTGTCAGGGGTGACTCACAGCTTGTCGTCCGCCAAGTGAACAAGAACTACCAGAGTCCATTGATGGAAGCATATGTTGATGAAGTGAGGAAGCTAGAAGAGCACTTTGACGGCCTACAGATGGAGCATATCCCAAGAGCTCAGAATGACATTGCTGATGGCCTGTCAAAGTGCGCCGCACTAAAGTTACCTGTGGAACCAGGGATCTTTGTGCTCAAGTTGACTCAACCATCCGTAACACCATCAACTGGACAAAGCAAGAAGAGGAAGTTGATTTCTGGTGACTACTTTCCGGCAGAGCTCCCCGAAGCCGCCGCCAAGAAAGTCCCCAAGATCAACACCAAGGTTGCTGAGGGGCAGTCTGCTCCGGCAAGCCTTATGGTTTGTTCCGTTGAAGCAGACGCTCCCGACAAGTTTTGCTCCGGCAAGCTTGCCGGGGAACATCAAGCTCCGGCAGGGCCGCAAGTCCTTGCCGTGGAAGCGGATGTTCCCGCAGCAGCAGATGTGCCTTTAGTCCTTGTTGTCGAGCCACAAGCTCCAGCATGGGCACAACAGATTGTCCATTTCCTTCAGACAGGAGAACTTCCCGAAGAGCAAGAAGAAGCGGAAAAAGTAGCCCGGCAGTCAAGTATGTACCAGTTTGTCGATAGCATACTGTACAGAAGAAGACTCAACGGTGTGAAATTGAAGTGTATTTGCCGGGAAGATGGACAAAAGCTGTTGGCAGAGATACATGGAGGCATATGTGGCCACCACATTGGCGCAAGAGCACTTGCCGGCAAAGCTTTCCGGCAAGGTTTCTTTTGGCCGACAGCCCTCCAGGATGCAACTGCACAAGTAACCAAGTGTGAAGCGTGCCAGTTCCACTCCAAACAGATACACCAGCCAGCTCAAGCTCTCCAGACGATCCCTTTATCCTGGCCATTTTCGGTCTGGGGGCTCGATATCCTCGGCCCTTTCCCCCGAGCTGTCGGGGGCTTTGAGTACTTGTACGTCGCAATCGACAAGTTCACAAAGTGGCCGGAAGTGCAGCCAGTGAGGAAGGTGACAGCACAGTCAGCAGTCAAGTTCTTCAGGTCAATTGTTTGCCGTTTCGGGATCCCTAACAGGATCATCACCGACAACGGCACGCAATTCACGAGCCGCACCTTCATGCAGTACGTCCAAGACCTTGGCGCCAAGGTCTGCTTCGCTTCTGTTGCTCATCCAAGAAGCAACGGTCAAGCAGAGAGGGCAAATGCTGAAGTGCTGCGCGGGCTCAAGACCAGAACTTTCGACAGGCTGCGCAAGTGCGGAAGAAACTGGATCGAGGAGCTGCCGGTGGTTCTTTGGTCGATCAGAACGACGCCAAATCGAGCCACTGGCCAGACGCCTTTCGCTCTAGTCTATGGAGCAGAGGCAGTTCTCCCCACGGAACTCGTATACGGATCGCCTCGAGTGCTCGCTTATGATGAGCTTGAGCAAGAACAACTGCGACAAGACGACGCGCTGCTCCTTGAGGAAGATTGTCTTCAGGCTGCTGTACGAGCTGCTTGATACCAGCAAGCTTTGCGCCGCTACCATAGCCGCAAAGTTAAAGCCAGAAGCTTCGAGGAAGGCGACCTTGTTCTTCGACGCGTTCAGTCCGCCAAGAATTCCAACAAGTTGACGCCGAAGTGGGAAGGCCCTTATCGGGTGAAACGAGTCACAAGGCCCGGCGCTGTCCGCCTTGAGACCGAAGATGGCATTCCGGTGAGCAACTCCTGGAACATAGAACATCTTCGTAAGTTTTTCCCGTAAGGCGCGGTTGCCGGAACCCATTCCGGCAACCACCTTTTGTACAAGTCTTGCCGTTGTTGCATGTAATCCTTTGTACAAAGCCGGGCGCAGATCCCGTGCATAAATAGAACCCCATGTGCTCCGCACAACTTGTCCATTTCATGCATTAGTTTCTTTCTTGCATGCGTTATCTGACACTTTGTGCAGCACCTACATCCGGTAAGCAATAACGAGCCGAAGGGCTCCATATCATTATTTTCTCTTCTTTCTTCTTTTTCAACAAAGGAAAAGAAGGTTCCCTCGCACACAAGTTTGCCGGGGGGGAAGGAGAAGATTGTGGTATGGACCAGGCGTCGTTCAAGCAAAGTTTTGCCTTGCCGGGAAGCAAACGACAGAAAAGCTAAGTTGCCAAAGTTTGAGCAATCAATTTTTAAATTTTTTGAGTTATCTTCCTCGAACGACCCTGCTTTGTATGGAAAACCTGTGCGCGGAGGAACCAACTCGTGGCTAGTTGCGCCCTTACTTTGTTTCGAGTCCGCTCAACAACTTAAGTGTGCTGCATCTAGTCGCGACAAGGTTTCTTGTCGGAAGCAGCGCCGCCAGCAGGCTGCTGACGTTCCGCACTCAGCGCTCGCGGCTCGGGCGCCTGCGCCGACAAGTTCCCTAGAAGCGTAGGGTAAAAACATACAAAGGAAAGAATCTAGTAGAGGAAATAACATAGCAATTGATAACAGAAATAAAGTTATATTACAAGATAACTTGTCACAGCTCTAACAGACTGTTTTCATAACATGATTAGCAGCGACAAGGGAAAAGAGAAAACGGGCGGCCTAGTCTACGCGATCGCCCTCAACCCTCTTGATCTCGCTCACCTTGTCCACAATGGGTGCGACAAGGGCCTTGAGTGCATCCAGATCGGCGTCAGGCGGCAAGGACCTGAGGACGTTGGTAAGGTTGAGGCCTGGGTTGCGGAAGGCCACCTTCATCAGCACCTTCTGGAGAGCCCCCGCGCAAATCCTGCACGACTCGTCGGCCAGCTGCTTTGGGATCCTCTCCCGGAGCCGCTGGAGTGCCATCGCCACGCCCTTGAAGAACAGGTTGAGCTTGGTGCTGGGTTGGAGATTCTCGTCGGAGGGATACCCAAAGTCCTCCATCCCCAGCTGCGCCAGCTCCTCGTCGATGACTGTGGCAATATTCACCAGACCCTCGGTCCAGTGCTCCACAGTATCTCTGAATGAGTTCTGGGTAACTGCGATGCTCTCCAGCAGCGCCTTGTCAGCTTTGACCTTCTCCGACAAGGTCTTCTCCCGCTCCTTGGCGGCCTCCAGTGTCTGCATTAGCGTGGCCAGCTTCAACTCCAGGACCGCATTGGAATCCTTGGCGGCGCTGAGCTCCTTGCCCCTCTCAGCGAGAAGACCTTGCAGCTCACCGTGGACGGCAGCATCCTTCTCACGCTCACGCTTGAGCGCGGCAAGCTCCTCGCCGCTCTTCCCGATGTTGGCCTCCAGCTGCGCCACCTTCTCCTCCAGCTCTTTCTTGGCAACCTCTGCGATTGCGGCAGCATCCTTTGCCTCCTTGAGCGCCCCGCCAAGTGCTTGCTCGCGCTCGGCGAGCTCCTCCTCGTAGCTATCGAGGTTGGCCTTCCGCTGCACCAATTCGCCTTCTCGCGCGGACTGCTTCGCGGCGGCCAGCCTTTGTTCCTCCTCACCTTCGGCCTTCTCGAGAAGGAAGGCGGTGCGCTCCTCGTCGAGTCGCTCCCGCTCCTGTGCCAGGGACTGGAGAGCTTCTTGATTGTGGCCCCGAAGCTCCTCCGCGCGCTTCTCCATGTCAACTCCCGCCTTCGCGACAAGCGCTTCCTGGGAAGCCAGCTTGGCTTGCCGTGCGCGGTAGAGTGACAGCAGCTTCCGCAGCAGCTGCTCCTCCTCAGGCTCGCCACTGCTGCTGCTGGGCTCGTCGACCAACGACAGTCCAGCAGAGGCGAGCACCTCCTCATCAAAAGTTTCCCCCTTGACCGGCGCCCTGGAGCTCGACGCCCAGGGTAGCTTGATGAAGATATCGTCACCGGCCTTCAAGTAGGCGCCGGGCTGGGGCTCCTCGGAGCCCGGCTCCATAGAAGCAGCAGAGAGATTGGCGGTCGGCGCAGTGCCTGGCGCTCCTGCAGCCTCAGGGTCGTCAGTGCGATCGCCCGACCCCTCGCCGGCTTCTGCGGCGGTAGCCTTGGTGGCCTCCTCGCCGGCGGTCTCATCAGCACCGGCCCCTTCCTCGCCGGCGCCCTCTTTCTCCATTGGCTCAGCAGCAAATGGGTCTGAAGAACAAAGAAGGGAGAAAAATCAATCAAAAATCCAAGAGAAGAAAATCAGAAGAAGAAGAACCCAAGGGAAAGTTTTTGGGCAAGTGAATTACCTATGCCAAGATCTGCAGTTGCGGTCTCGGCCGCCGCAGGATCGACGGTGCTGCCCCTTGCCGGAGAATTCTCCCTTGCCGGAGAGCGCTCCCTTACCGGGAACTCCTCCCTTAGCGGCGTAGTCGAAGCAGATGGCACTTCGGGACCAGCTTCCGGGCGCTCCTGATATGGCTGCTCTGCTCCTACACAAATCAACAAGCAAGATATCAACAAAGGAAAAAGCACTCATGCGCGCCTGACAGCAGAAAGCTAACTATGAACTTACGCTGGGGGCTGTGCTGGGGGCTGTTTTGAGGAGTGGTTGCCGGGTCCGTCAAGGTGGTCTCGGACCCACCCCGTGCTGACACGGTGGGTTCATCTTCGATGACAATCACCGCGGCCTTGGCCCTCTTCGCCGCTCTCTGGGCCAGCGTCCTGAAAAGAAAGGAGTCCAGATTGAAGCAAGTCAGATACAAGATAAAAACAGCAAGATTGAAGAACTACAAGAGCACCAAGGAAACTTACTCTTCTTCCTCCTCGTCGGAGCTGAGCGCGGAAAGATCAAAGTCCGACTCCCTTCCGGTGTGGCGAGGCGGAGGAGTAGGATCCCTTGCCCACTTGGCGGGGGCGGTGGCGGTGGCCCGGGAAGATCCCGCTCCAGTTGCCGCTACTGCGTGGGGCGCTCCCGCGACAACATTGCTTGCCGCGGTAGAGCGTGTCACATGGCTTGGCGGCTATTGACCCGGCTGCCGCCCCGCTACGTCCGCGGCCCTGCGAAGACGCCTTCTTGGCGGGGCCGGGGGCTCCGCCTGCGGCAAGCCTTCTGAAGGCTCGGGCTCTTCCTCGCCGGCCTCGCTCGGCTCAGCTTCAGAACCGGCAGGCTCTTCCTCGCCAATGAACTCCGCGCGCTCGGCGAGGTTTGCCGCCTCTGCAGCCTCCGCCTCCTCCACAGTGAACCCGAACGCGCCCGCGGCAGCTGCGGCCGCAACCTCTTCCGCCCTAGTGGCGATGCGCTGCAGCTCCTCGTCGGTGGTGTCACGGGTGAGGCTCTTCTGCTCGTCAGCGTGGACCGGCACTTCTTCCAAGTTGTCGAAGAACGCTTGCACGACGTCATCCGCAGGCTCTTGCCAAGTTGGAGCGATTCCGTGTGAATCGCACAATGGCATCATGGCGCGGATACGGTCAAGCGAAGAATTGTTGCACAATGGAACGACGCCCCTCGGCAGCGTGAATGGGTGCTGGGGGTCGCATTTGAAC
Organism: Triticum aestivum; assembly: GCF_018294505.1. Lineage (NCBI taxonomy): Eukaryota > Viridiplantae > Streptophyta > Magnoliopsida > Poales > Poaceae > Triticum > Triticum aestivum. The sequence goes on from NC_057794.1 coordinate 254,580,805, forward strand.
AACTCCAGGAGCATTGCATCCAGCTTCAAGACGGTGAAGTTGTAGTTGAGGCCCGGCCGCAGCCTCATGGTGTCCGCCGAGTTCTTGAATTCCCAGGCGGGCCTCCCCCTCTCCTGCAGGGGGGCGATGCGGCGGCGGAGGAAATCTGCGCCTACAACGCCTACAGTGAGCCCGGCAAGCCTGAGGCGAAGGATCCTAGTAATGGCGATCTTCAGCCTCTCGTCTTCCGGGGCCACGTTGCTCCAGTCATTGCCGCGCACTATTGGAGCTTGGCGCACGGCGGTGAAGGGCTGCGGATTCTCCTCGACGATCCAGCACCACTCCGCTCTCCACTCCTCCCACTTGCTGCGGAGCTCACCCTCCAAGTACGCCTCCTTCTTGCCGACTCTCGAGATCCAGGCGATCCCTCCGGCAAGCGGCTCTCCTCTCTCTACCCGGGGTATGAAGAAGTGGCGGAAAAGGGCAACATTGGGGTGGACTCCGACAAAGTTTTCGCACAAATGTGCGAAAACTACCATGGTCAGAACGGCGTTGGGGGTGAAGTCAAGGAGGCGGAAGCCGTAGGTGTTCATGATATCGCAGAAGAACTCCGAGAAGGGCGGGCAGAGCCCGCAATAGAAGAACAGCGCGAAGAATGGGTACCCGTTTGGAGCCAGTTCCGAAGCAGCGGCCGGGAGTACCCTCGTGCGCGGATGTGCCCGCGTATCCGTCGCCCAAAAGAGGTAGAAGTACTCCCTCAGCTCCTTCACGCCGAGCTGGGGGGAGAAGATTGCCCGCTCCTTCCGCAGCGCCGCGAGCCGCTGCGCCTCGGCCGACTTCACGACCTTTCCCTTGTCGGCTTTCGGAGCCATGGCGGAGGTGGTGGGGGAGGTCGACGGCGTTGGTGATGCTGGTGGCAATGGGGGGCGGAGCGCTGCTCTCTCGGCTTCGAGAAGAAGGGGGGGGGGCGGAGGTTCGTGAAGATGGAGTAGTAGCAACCAGCGAGGGGGAACGAACTGCCCCTGTTTCCTCTGCTTATAAAGAGGGACGGGGCGGACGTTTCGCCCTTCCGAATAAAGAACCACCCACGATCTCTCCCACGATGCCGCATTCAACGCGTGCCGTTAGGGAAGAGCGCGATGGATACGGAGCGAGATTTGGCGTGGCCCAGTCCACATGTGCACGTGCCCTGTCTTGGGCCTGGCCCAACAGCGCTCGGCACCGTGTCTGGCCCAGGCCCGGGGGCTCCTGTCGGTGTACTAGAATAGGGGTACCCTAGTACCCCGAACTTGTGCACGGGCAGTTGCAGCACCCCGCGGCAAGGCTTGCCGGGCTAACACCAAGATCCTCCGTGGTTCCCTTGGAGCCATTCAAGAACAAGTATTTAAGCTCAGGAGACAAGGCCCCGGCAAGAGGAGCTTGCCGGGAAGGCCAACCGAGGCACTCCAAGGAACTTTCCGCGACGTGCCACACGCTCCGGCAAGGCAACAAGGCCCCGGCAAGAGGAGCTTGCCGGGAAGACCAACCAAGGTACCTCGAGGCCCGGTGAGCGACAAGCCTCTGGACTTGACAAGATAACAGCAGCGGCAAGGCGCTTGCCGCGGCAGGCGGCCACTCTGTGCCCACGCTCCAGCGCATCCACCAACGTGTCGCTCTGGGGGCCTCTCCAGGCGCGCGTGGTTGGAGGCTGTGCAGCCAGCGGTGCGCAGTGGCATGCGAAGCTGACAAGATCGCCATCGTGGCGAACGGTGGCGCCCCTAACGGTCCTTTTCTGCACTGTTTGGGCGACTCAGACGGGCATTTAATGCCCTTGTCCCCTGCCGCCAGGGTTAGGTAGGGTGCACTGTACAAGTAACTGTACCAACCACCTCACTTTTTACATTTGTACCCTTCTCTGCGTTGCCACCTATCGGTGACCCCTTTAGCGTATAAAAGGAGGCCCATGCACAACGTAGAGGGGGTTCGGTTCGACTGGTTCGCGAAGTTCGACTCATTCGTAACCCAGAAAAACACTACGCTCTCTCTCTCTCTAGAGCACGAACACAAGATAATCAAACAAGCAGCAGTAGGAGTGTTATCTCTCCGGAGAGCTCCGAAGCTGGGTAAACTGCTCGTGTGCTTCGCCTCGATCTGCTCTTCGTGCGATCTCCACCCCCCGCCGAACCGAAAGGGGCCCGGTCCGCCGGCCCCATAGGTGTTCGTGGATCAGTTTCCCTCGACATTGGGGGTACGTAGGTATATATAGGAGGAAGAAGTACGTCGGTGGAGCAACGTGGGCCCCACGAGGGTGGAGGGCACGCATGGGGGAGGGGGGGTAGGCACACCCCCCTACCTCGTGCCTTCCTGGTTGATGTCTTGACTTAGGGTCCAAGTCCTCCGGATCACGTTTGTTCCGAAAATCACGTTCCCGAAGGTTTCATTCTGTTTGGACTCCGTTTGATATTCTTTTTCTGTGAAACTCTGAAATAGGCAAAAAAAACAGCAATTCTGGGCTGGGCCTCCGGTTAATAGGTTAGTCCCAAAAATAATATAAAAGTGTATAATAAAGCACAATAATGTCCAAAATAGGATAAAATATAGCATGGAACAATAAAAAATTATAGATACTTTGGAGACGTATCAAGCATCCCCAAGCTTAATTCCTGCTCGTCCTCGAGTAGGTAAATGATAAAATAGAATTTTTGATGTGGAATGCTACTTGGCATAATTTCAATGTAATTCTTAATTGTGGTATGAATATTCAGATCCGAAAGATTCAAGACAAAAGTTAAATATTGACATAGAAATAATAATACTTCAAGCATACTAACTTAAGCAATTATGTCTCTTCAAAATAACATGGCCAAAGAAAGTTATGCCTACAAAATCATATAGTCTGGCTATGCTCCATCTTCACCACACAAAGTATTTAAATCATGCACAACCCCGATGACAAGCCAAGCAATTGTTTCATACTTTGGGTGTTCTCAAACTTTTTCAATCTTCACGCAATACATGAGCGTGAGCCATGGATATAGCACTATAGGTGGAATAGAATGGTGGTTGTGGAGAAGACAAAAAGGGGGAAGATAGTCTCACATCAACTAGGTGTATCAACGGGCTATGGAGATGCCCATTAATAGATATCAATGTGAGTGAGTAGGGATTAACATGCAACGGATGCACTAGAGCTATAAGTATATGAAAGCTCAACAAAAAGTACTAAGTTGGTGTGCATCCAACTCACTTGCTCACGAAGACCTAGGGCATTTTAAGGCAGCCCATCATTGGAATATACAAGCCAAGTTCTATAATGAAAAATTCCCACTAGTATATGAAAGTGATAACATAGGAGACTCTCTATGAAGATCTTGGTGCTAGTTTGAAGCACAAGTGTGGTAAAAGGATAGTAGCATTATCCCTTCTCTCTTTTTCTCTCTTTTTTTATTTGGGCCTTTTCTCTTTTTTATGGCCTCTTTTTTATATTTATTTAGTCCGGAGTCTCATCCCGACTTGTGGGGGAATCATAGTCTCCATCATCCTTTCCTCACTTGGGACAATGCTCTAAAAATGATGATCATCACACTTTTTTATTTACTTACAACTCAACAATTACAACTCAATACTTAGAACAAAATATGACTCTATGTGAATGCCTCCGGCAGTGTACTGGGATATGCAATGAATCAAGAGTGACATGTATGAAAGAACTATGAACGGTGGCTTTGCCACGAATACAATGTCAACTACATGATCACACAAAGCAATATGACAATGATGGAGCGTGTCATAGTAAACGGAATGGTGGTAAGTTGCATGACAATATATCTCGGAATGGTATTGGAAATGCCATGATAGGTAGGTATGGTGTCTGTTTTGAGGAAGGTATATGGTGGGTGTATGATACCGGCGAAAGGTGCGCGGTATTAGAGAGGCTAGCAATGGTGGAAGGGTGAGAGTGTGTATGATCCATGGACTCAACATTAGTCATGAAGAACTCATATACTTATTGCAAAAATCTACAGGTTATCATAGCAAAGTATTACGCACATGCTCCTAGGGGGATAGATTGGTAGGAAAAGACCATCGCTCGTCCCCGACCGCCACTCATAAGGAAGACAATCAATAAATAAATCATGCTCCGACTTCATCACATAACGGTTCACCATACGTGCATGCTACGGGAATCACAAACTTTAACACAAGTATTTCTCAAATTCACAACTACTCAACTAGCCTGACTCTAATATCACCATCTCCATATCTCAAAACAATTATCAAGTATCAAACTTCTCATAGTATTCAACACACTCACAAGAAAATTTTATTATTAATCTTGAATGCCTAACATAATTAAAGCAATTTACCACGCTGTTTTGTAGGACTCTCAAAATAATCTAAGTGAATCATGAGAGAACAAAGGTTTGTATAAAACAAATCCACCAACGTGCTCTAAAAGATATAAGTGAAGCACTAGAGCAAAAACTATATAACTCAAAAGATATAAGTGAAGCACATAGAGTATTCTAACAATTTCCGAATCATGTGTGTCTTTCTCAAAAGGTGTGTACAGAAAGGATGATTGTGGAAAACTAACAAATAAAGACTCAAATAATACAAGATGCTCCAAGCAAAACACATATCATGTGGTAAATAAAAATATAGCTCCAAGTAAAGTTACCGATGGAAGTAGACGAAAGAGGGGATGCCTTCCAGGGCATCCCCAAGATTTGGCTTTTAGGTGTCCTTAGATTATCTTGGGGGTGCCATGGGCATCCCCAAGCTTAGGATATTGCCACTCCTTGTTCCATAATCCATCAAATCTTTACCCAAAACTTGAAAACTTCACAACACAAAACTTAAAGTAGAAAATCTCGTGAGCTCCGTTAGCGAAAGAAAAGAAAACACCACTTCAAGTTACTGTAATGAACTCATTATTTATTTATATTGGTGTTAAACCTACTGTATTACAACTTCTCTATGGTTTATAAACTATTTTACTAGCCATAGATTCATCAAAATAAGCAAACAACACACGAAAAACAGAATCTGTCAAAAACAGAACAATCTGTAGTAATCTGTAGCTAACACAAGATCTGGAACCCCAAAAATTCTAAAATAAATTTATGGACATGAGGAATTTATCTATTAATCATCTGAAAAAATAATTAACCAAATTTCACTTTCCAAATAAAAATTACAGCAATTCTCGTGAGCGCTAAAGTTTCTGTTTTTTACAGCAAGATTAAAAAGACTTTCCCCAAGTCTTCCCAACGGTTCTGCTTGGCACAAACACTAATTAAACAAAAAAAACACAATCAAAACAGAGGCTAGATAAATTATTTATTACTAAACAGGAGAAAAAAGGAAGCAATAAAAATAAAATTGGGTTGCCTCCCAACAAGCGCTATCGTTTAACGCCCCTAGCTAGGCATAATAGCAAGGATAGATCTAGGTATTGCCATCTTTGGTTTTTGGGAAGAAAAGAGCAAAATTGCTATATATGGAATTAATCTTTCTATTTTGATAAAGCACATGGCTATTAATGATAGAAGAAAGATTAAGTACGTTACAGAAATTTGTATCTAAGCTAGCCTTCATCTCTTTGATAGATTCATTTTGGTAAGAGAGCAAAAGAGATGTAGATTCAACTTTCTCATTCATGGGGTTTCCAAATATGGTTTCATCTTTTCATAAGTGTCTATGGCATCCCCTTCAAGAAAACCTTCTTCAAATATAGAATCTAAGACATGCTTAAAAGAAGAAGGTAGGGCAACATAAAAGCTTTTTAAGTAAATTTCAATTTGGTATTGAGGCACATAGCTAGCCCTGATCCTTAATAGTCTATTCCAAGAATCTTTCAAAGATTCATCAAGTAAATAATGAAAAATTCTGGAATCATCTTCATCAAAATTATTAAGATTCTCATTGATAACTCTGGTAGGTCTTTCCATAGCATATTTATTTATGAGTTTAGCGAGAATAGAAGGATTGTCTAAAGTACTAAAACTCGGCAGAGAACCCCCAACCCTTTTTGATTCTGACATGGCGGAAGAAAGGTGAGCGGAAAAGAGAGGGCAAATAAAATGGCAAGGGTGAAGTGGGGGGGGGGGAGAGGAAAACGAGAAGCAAATGTCAAATAATGTAATGCGGGAGATAAGGGTTTGTGATGGGTACTTGGTATGTTGACTTTTGCGTAGACTCCCCGGCAACGGCGCCCAAAATCCTTCTTGCTACCTCTTGAGCACTGCGTTGGTTTTCCCTTGAAGAGGAAAGGGTGATGCAGCAGAGCAACGTAAGTATTTCCCTTAGTTTTTGAGAACCAAGGTATCAATCCAGTAGGAGGCCACGCACGAGTCCCTCGCACCTACACAAACAAATAAACTCCTCGCAACCAACGCGATAAAGAGGTTGTCAATTCCTTCGTGGTCACTTACGAAAGTGAGATCTGATAGATATGATAAGATAATATTTTTGGTATTTTTATGATAAAGAGAAATAAAGATGCAAGTAAAATAAATGGCAAAGGAAATAACTAAGTATTGGAAGATTAATATGATGGAAAATAGACCCGGGGGCCATAGGTTTCACTAGTGGCTTCTCTCGTGAGCATAAGTATTACGGTGGGTGAACAAATTACTGTTGAGCAATTGACAGAATTGAGCATAGTTATGAGAATATCTAGGTATGATCATGTATATAGGCATCACGTCCAAGACAAGTAGACCGACTCCTGCCTGCATCTACTGCTATTACTCCACACATCGACCAATATCCAGCATGCATCTAGAGTATTAAGTTCAAGAGAACAGAGTAACACTTTAAGCAAGATGGCATGATGTAGAGGGATAAACTCATGCAATATGATATAGACCCCATCTTGTTATCCTCGATGGCAACAATACAATACATGCCTTGTTGCCCCTACTGTCACTGGGAAACGACACCGCAAGATTGAACCCAAAGCTAAGCACTTCTCCCATTGCAAGAAAGATCAATCTAGTAGGCCAAACCAAACTGATAATTCGAAGAGACTTGCAAAGATAACCAATCATACATAAAAGAATTTAGAGAAGATTCAAATACTGTTCATAGATAAACTTGATCACAAACCCACAATTCATCGGTCTCAATAAACACACTGTAAAAGAAGATTACGTCGAGTAGATCTCCACAATTGAGGGGGAGAACTTTGTATTGAGATCCAAAAAGAGAGAAGAAGCCATCTAGCTAATAACTATGGACCCGAAGGTCTGAAGTAAACTACTCACACTTCATCGGAGAGGCTATGGTGTTGATGTAGAAGCCCTCCGTGATCGATACCCCCTCCAGCGGAGCTCCGGAAAAGGCCCCAAGATGGGATCTCGTGGATACAGAAAGTTATGGCGGTGGAATTAGGGTTTTGGCTCTGTATCTGGTAGTTTGGGGATACATAGGTATGTATAGGAGGAAGAAGTACGTCGGTGGAGCAACATGGGCCCCACGAGGGTGGAGGGTGCGCCTGGGGGGGGGGGGGGTAGGCGCCCCCTACCTCGTGCCTTCCCGGTTGATGTCTTGACATAGGGTCCAAGTCCTCTGGGTCATGTTTGTTCCGAAAATCACGTCCCCGAAGGTTTCATTCCGTTTGGACTCCGTTTGATATTCTTTTTCTGCGAAACGCTGAAATAGGCAAAGAAACAACAATTCTGTGCTGGGCTTCCGGTTAATATGTTAGTCCCAAAAACAATATAAAAGTGTATAATAAAGCCCAATAATGTCCAAAACAGGATATAATATAGCATGGAACAATCAAAAATTATAGATACGTTGGAGACGTATTAGCGATCAAGTCAAGGAGGGAAACATAGAGATTTGTAAGATACATACGGATCTGAATGTTGCAGGCCCGTTGACTAAGCCACTCTCACGAGCAAAACATGATCAGGACCAAGACTCCATGGGTGTTAGAATCATTACTGTGTAATCTAGATTATTGACTCTAGTGCAAGTGGGAGACTAAAGGAAATATGCCATATAGGCAACAATAAAGTTGTTATTTATATTTCCTTATATCATGATACATGTTTATTATTCATGCTAGAATTGTATTAACCAGAAACTTAGTACATGTGTGAATACATAGACAACCATAGTGTCACTAGTATGCCTCTACTTGACTAGCTTGTTGAATCAAAGATGGTTAAGTTTCCTAACCATAGACATGAGTTGTCATTTGATTAACGGGATCGCATCATTAGAGAATGATGTGATTGACTTGACCCATTCTGTTAGCTTAGCATTTGATCGTTTAGTATATTGCTATTGCTTTCTTCATGACTTATACATGTTCCTATGACTATGAGATTATGCAACTCCCGAATACCGGAGGAACACTTTTGTGTGCTACCAAACGTCACAATGTAACTGGGTGATTATAAAGGTGCTCTACAAGTGTCTCCGATGGTACTTGTTGAGTTGGCATAGATCAGGATTAGGATTTGTCACTCCGATTGTCGGAGAGGTATCTCTAGGCCCTCTCGGTAATGCACATCACTATAAGCCTTGCAAGCAATGCAACTAATAAGTTAGTTGCGAGATGATGTATTACAGAACGAGTAAAGAGACTTGCCAGTAACGAGATTGAACTATGTATTGAGATACCGACGATCGAATCTCGGGCAAGTAACATGCCGATGACAAAGGGAACAACGCATGTTGTTATGCGGTTTGACCGATAAAGGTCTTTGTAGAATATGTAGGAACCAATATGAGCATCTAGGTTACGCTATTGGTTATTGACCGGAGATGAGTCTCGGCCATGTCTACATAGTTCTCGAACCCGTAGGGTCCGCACGCATGACGTTCGGTGACGATCGGTATTATGAGTTTATGTGTTTTGATGTACCTAAGGTAGTTCAGAGTCCCGGATGTGATCATGGACATGACGAGGAGTCTCGAAATGGTCGAGACATAAAGATTGATATATTGGACGGCTATATTCGGACACTAGAAGGGTTCCGGGTGATCTCGGAGAAAACCGTAGTACCGGAGGGGATTACCGGAACCCCTCGGGGACTAATGGTCCTTAATGGTGATGGGGAACGTAGTAATTTCAAAAAAATTCCTACGCACACTCAATATCATGGTGATGCATAGCAATGAGAGGGGATACTGTTGTCTACGTACCCTCGTAGACCGAAAGCGGAAGCGTTAGCACAACGCGGTTGATGTAGTCGTACGTCTTCACGATCCGACCAATCCAAGTACCAAACTCACGGCACCTCCGAGTTCAGCACACGTTCAACTCGATGACGTCCCTCGAACTCTGATCCAACCAAGTGTTGAGGGAGAGTTTCATCAGCATGACGGCGTGGTGATGATGATGATGTTCTACCGACGCAGGGCTTCGCCTAAGCACCGCTACGATATGATCGAGGTGGATGATGGTGGAGGGGGGCACCGCACACGGCTAAGAGATCAAGAGATCAATTGTTGTCTCTTTGGGGTGCCCCCTGCCCCCGTACATAAAGGAGTGGAAGAGGGGGAGGGCCGGCTCTCTCTATGGCGCGCCCTAGGGGAGTCCTACTCCCACTGGGAGTAGGATTCCCCCTTTCCTAGTAGAACTATGAGCCCTTCCAAGTAGTAGGAGTAGGAGGGAAGGAAAGGGAAGGGAAAAAGAGAAGGAAGGAAGGGGGCGCCCCCTCCCTAGTCCAATTTGGACCAGCCCATGGGGAGGGGTGCGGCCAGCCTTTGAGGCCTTTCTCTCCTTTTCCGTATGGCCCATTAAGGCCCAATACGAATTCCCGTAACTCCCAGGTACTCACGAAAATACCCGAATCACTCGGAACCTTTCCGATGTCCGAATATAGTCGTCTAATATATCGATCTTTACGTCTCGACCATTTCGAGACTCCTCGTCATGTCCCCGATCTCATATGGGACTCCGAACTCCTTCGGTACATCAAAACACATAAACTCATAATATAACTGTCATCGAACTTTAAGCGTGCGGATCCTACGGGTTCGAGAACTATGTAGACATGACCGAGACACGTCTCCGGTCAATAACCAATAGCGGAACCTGGATGCTCATATTGGCTCCTACATATTCTACGAAGATCTTTCTTGGTCAAACCGCATAACAACATACGTTATTCCCTTTGTCATCGGTATGTTACTTCTCCGAGATTCGATCGTCGGTATCTCAATACCTAGTTCAATCTCGTTACCGGCAAGTCTCTTTACTCGTTCCATAACACATCATCCTGCAACTAACTCATTAGTTGCAATTCTTGTAAGGCTTATAGTGATGTGCATTACCGAGTGGGCCCAGAGATACCTCTCCGACAATCGGAGTGACAAATCCTAATCTCGAAATACGCCAACCCAACAAGTACCTTCGGAGACACCTGTAGAGCACCTTTATAATCACCCAGTTACGTTGTGACGTTTGGTAGCACACAAAGTGTTCCTCCGGTAAACGGGAGTTGCATAATCTCATAGTCATAGGAACATGTATAAGTCATGAAGAAAGCAATAGCAACAAACTAAATGATCAAGTGCTATGCTAACAGAATGGGTCAAGTCAATCACATCATTCTCCTAATGATGTGATCCCGTTAATCAAATGACAACTCATGTCTATGGTTAGGAAACATAACCATCTTTGATCAACGAGCTAGTCAAGTAGAGGCATACTAGTGACACTCTGTTTGTCTATGTATTCACGCATGTATTATGTTTCCAGTTAATACAATTCTAGCATGAATAATAAACATTTATCATGATATAAGGAAATAAATAATAATTTTATTTTTGCCTCTAGGGCATATTTCCTTCAGTCTCCCACTTGCACTAGAGTCAATAATCTAGTTCACATCGCCATGTGATTTAATACCAATAGTTCACATCACCATGTGATTAACACCCATAGTTCACATCGACATGTGACCAACACCCAAAGGGTTTACTAGAGTCAATAATCTAGTTCACATCGCTATGTGATTAACACCCAAAGAGTACTGAGGTGTGATCATGTTTTGTTTGTGAGAGAAGTTTAGTCAACGGGTCTGCCACATTCAGATCCGTAAGTATTTTGCAAATTTCTATGTCAACAATGCTCTGCACAGAGCTACTCTAGCTAATTGCTCCCACTTTCAATATGTATCCAGATTGAGATTTAGAGTCATCTGGATCAGTGTCAAAATTTGCATCGACGTAACCCTTTATGACGAACCTTTTGTCACTTCCATAATCGAGAAACATATCCTTATTCCACTAAGGATAATTTTGACCAATGTCAAGTGATCTACTCCTAGATCACTATTGTACTCCTTTGCCAAACTCAGGGCAGGGTATACAATAGGTCTGGTACACAGCATGGCATACTTTATAGAACCTATGGCTGAGGCATAGGGAACACAGCATGGTCTACATCATCTCCGATCAACAATATGTCATACATATACTTATCAGAAATGCTGTAGTGCTCCCACTCACTTTCTTGTAAATACAGGCTTCACCGCAAGTCTGTATAAAACTATATGCTTTGATCAACTTATCAAAGCGTATATTCCAACTCCGAGATGCTTGCACCAGTCCATAGATGGATCGCTGGAGCTTGCATATTTTGTTAGTACCTTTAGGATCGACAAAACCTTCTGGTTGCATCATATACAACTCTTCTTTAATAAATCCTATTAAGGAATGCAGTTTTGTGTATCCATTTGCCAGATTTCATAAAATGCGGCAATAGCTAACATGATTCGGACAGACTTAAGCATAGATACGAGTGAGAAATTCTCATCGTTGTCAACACCTTGAACTTGTCGAAAACCTTTTTGCGACAATTCTAGCTTTGTAGATAGTAACACTACTATCAGCATCCGTCTTCCTCTTAAAGATCCATTTAATCTCAATGGCTCGCCGATCTTTGGGTAAGTCAATCAAAGTCCATACTTTGTTCTTATACATGGATCTCATCTCAGATTTCATGGCCTCAAGCCATTTCGCGGAATCTGGGCTCATCATCGCTTCCTCATAGTTCGTAGGTTCGCGGAATCTGGTGCGGATCTCACTTTGGTTTACCTATGAGGTTCGGTAGTAAGTTGATCTGAAGTTACATGATCATCATCATTAGCTTCCTCACTAATTGGTGTAGTAGTCACAGGAACAGATTTCTGTGATGAACTACTTTCCAATAAGGGAGCAGGTACAGTTACCTCATCAAGTTCTGCTTTCCTCCCACTCACTTCTTTCAAGAGAAACTCTTTCTCTAGAAAGGATCCATTCTCAGCAATGAATATCTTGCCTTCGGATCTGTGATAGAAGGTGTACCCAACATTTTCTTTTGGGTATCCTATGAAGATTTACTTCTCCGATTTGGGTTCGAGCCTATCATGTTGAAACTTTTTCACATAAGCATTGCAGTCCCAAACTTTAAGAAACGACAGCTTAGGTTTCTCGCCAAACCACAGTTCATACGATGTCGTCTCAACGGATTTAGATGGTGCCCTATTTAACGTGAATGTAGCTGTCTCTAATGCATAACCCCAAAACGATAGTGGTAATCGGTAAGAGACATCACAGATCGCACCATATCTAATAAAGCACGGTTACGACGTTCGGACACACCATTACACTGTGGTGTTCCAGGTGGCGTGAGTAGTGAAACTATTTCACATTGTTTTAACTGAAGGCCAAACTCGTACCTCAAATATTTTACTTCTGCGATCATATCATCGAAACTTTTATTTTTGTTACGATGATTCTCCACTTCACTCTGAAATTCTTTGAACTTTTCAAATATTTCAGACTTGTGTTTCATCAAGTAGATATACTCATATCTGCTCAAATCATCTGTGAAGATCAGAAAATAATGATACTTGCCGCGAGCCTCAATATTCATCGGACCACGTACATCAGTATGTATGATTTCCAACAAATCTGCTGCTCGCTCCATTGTTCCGGAGAACGGAGTCTTAGTCATCTTGCCCATGAGGCATGGTTCGCAAGCATCAACTGATTCATAATCAAGTGATTCCAAAAGCCCATCAGCATGGATTTTCTTCATGCACTTTACACCAATATGACCTAAACGGTAGTGCCACAAATAAGTTGCACTATCATTATTAACTTTGCATCTTTTGGCTTCAATATTATGAAAATATGTATCACCACGATCGAGATCCAACAAATCATTTTCATTGGGTGTATGACCATAGAAGGTTTTATTCATGTAAACAGAACAACAATTATTCTCTAACTTACATGAATAACCGTATTGCAATAAACATGATCCAATCATATTTATGCTCAACGCAAACACCAAATAACATTTATTTAGGTTCAACACTAATCCCGAAAGTATAGGGAGTGTGCGATGATGATCATATCAATCTTGGAACCAATTCCAACACACATCATCACTTCACCCTTAAATATTCTCTGTTTATTTTGCAACTCCCGTTTCGAGTTACTACTCTTAGCAACTGAACCAATATCAAATACCGAGGGGTTGCTATATACACTAGTAAAGTACACATCAATAACATGTATATCAAATATAGCATTGTTCACTTTGCCATCCTTCTTATCCGCCAAATACTTGGGGCAGTTCCGCTTCCAGTGACCAGTCCCTTTACAGTAGAAGCACTTAGTCTCAGGCTTAGGTCCAGACTTGGGCTTCTTCACTTGAGCAGCAACTTGCTTGCCGTTCTTCTTGAAGTTCCCTTTCTTTCCCTTTCCCTTTTCTTGAAACTAGTGGTCTTGTTAATCATCAACACTTGATGCTCTTTCTTGATTTCTACCTTCATCCATTTCATCATCATGAAAAGCTCGGGAATCGTTTTCATCATCCCTTGCATACTATAGTTCATCACGAAGTTCTACTAACTTGGTGATGGTGACTAGAGAATTCTGTCAATCACTATTTTATCTGGAAGATTAACTCCCACTTGATTCAAGCGATTGTAGTACCCAGACAATCTGAACACATGCTCACTACTTGAGCTATTCTCCTCCATCTTTTAGCTATAGAACTTGTTGGAGACTTCATATCTCTCAACTCGGGTATTTTCTTGAAATATTAACTTCAACTGCTGGAACATCCATATGATCCATGACGTTCAAAACATCTTTGAAGTCCCGATTCTAAGCTGTTAAGCATGGTGCACTAAACTATCAAGTAGTCATCATATTGAGCTAGCCAAACGTTCATGACGTCTGCATCCGCTCCTGCAATAGGTCTGTCACCTAGCGGTGCATTAAGGACATAATTCTTCTGTGCAGCAATGAGGATAAACCTCAGATCACGGATCCAATCCGCATCATTGCTACTAACATCTTTCAACTTAGTTTTCTCTAGGAACATATCAAAAATAAAAACAGGGGAGCTAAACGCGAGCTATTGATCTACAACATAGATATGCTAATACTACCAGGACTAAGTTCATGATAAATTTAAGTTCAATTAATCATATTACTTAAGAAGTCCCACTTAGAAAGACATCCCTCTAATCTTCTAAGTGATCACGTGATCCAAATCAACTAAACCATAACCGATCATCACATGAAATGGAGTAGTTTTCAATGGTGAACATCACTAGTTGATCATATCTACTATATGATTCATGCTCGACCTTTCAGTCTCAGTGTCCCGAGGCCATATCAGCATATGCTAGGCTCGTCAAGTTTAACCTGAGTATTCTGCGTGTGCAAAACTGGCTTGCACCCGTTGTAGATGGACGTAGAGCTTATCACACCCGATCATCATGTGGTGTCTGGGCACGATGAACTTTGGCAACGGTGCATACTCAGGGAGAACACTTTTATCTTGAAATTTAGTGAGAGATCATCTTATAATGCTACCGTCAATCAAAGCAAGATAAGATGCATAAAAGATAAACATCACATGCAATCAATATAAGTGATATGATATGGCCATCATCATCTTGTACTTGTGATCTCCATCTCCGAAGTACCGTCGTGATCACCATCGTCACCGGCGTGACACCTTGATCTCCATCGTAGCATCGTTGTCGTCTCGCCAATCTTATGCTTCCATGAATATCGCTACCGCTTAGTGATAAAGTAAATCATTACAGCGTGATTGCATTGCATACAATAAAGCGACAACCATATGGCTCCAGCCAGTTGCCGATAACTTGGTTACAAAACATGATCATCTCATACAATAAAATTTAGCATCATGTCTTGACCATATCACATCACAACATGCCCTGCAAAAACAAGTTAGACGTCCTCTACTTTGTTGTTGCAAGTTTTACATGGCTGCTACGGGCTTAGCAAGAATCGTTCTTACCTACGCATCAAAACCACAACGATAGTTTGTCAAGTTGGTGCTGTTTTAACCTTCGCAAGGACCGGGCGTAGCCACACTCGATTCAACTAAAGTTGGAGAAACTGACACCCGCCAGCCACCTGTGTGCAAAGCACGCCGGTAGAACCAGTCTCGCGTAAGCTTACGTGTAATGTCGGTCCGGGCCGCTTCATCCAACAATACCGCCAAACCAAAGTGTGAAATGCTGGTAAGCAATATGACTTATATCGCCCACAACTCACTTGTGTTCTACTCATGCATATTACATCAATGCATAAAACCAGGCTCGGATGCCACTGATGGGGAACGTAGTAATTTCAAAAAAATTCCTACACACACTCAAGATCATGGTGATGCATAGCAACGAGAGGGGAGAGTGTTTTCTACATACCCTCGTAAACCGAAAGCAGAAGCGTTAGCACAACACGGTTGATGTAGTCGTACATCTTCACGATCCGACCGATCCAAGTACCGAACGCACGGCACCTCTGAGTTCAGCACACGTTCAACTCGATGACGTCCCTCGAACTCCGATCCAGCCGAGTGTTGAGGGAGAGTTTCGTCAGCATGACGGCGTGGTGATGATGATGATGTTCATCGACGCAGGGCTTCGCCTAAGCACCGCTACGATATGATCGAGGTGGATTATGGTGGAGGGGGGCACCGCACACGGCTAAGAGATCAGGAGATCAATTGTTGTGTCTTTGGGGTGCCCCCTACCCCCGTATATAAAGGAGTGGAAGAGGGGGAGGGCCGGCTCTCTCTCTATGGCGCGCCCTAGGGGAGTCCTACGCCCACCGGGAGTAGGATTCCCCTTTCCTAGTAGAACTAGGAGCCCTTCCAAGTAGTAGGAGTAGGAGGGAACGAAAGGGAAGGGAAAAGGAGAAGGAAGGAAGGGGGCGCCCCCCTCCCTAGTCCAATTCGGACCAGCCCATGGGGAGGGGTGCGGCCACCCTTTGAGGCCTTTCTCTCCTTTCCCGTATGGCCCATTAAGGCCCAATACGAATTCCCGTAACTCCCGAAAATACCCGAATCACTCGGAACCTTTCCGATGTCCGAATATAGTCGTCCAATATATCGATCTTTACGTATCGACCATTTCGAGACTCCTCATCATGTCCCCGATCTCATCCGGGACTCCGAACTCCTTCGGTACATCAAAACACATAAACTCATAATATAACCGCCATCGAACTTTAAGCGTGCGGATCCTACGGGTTCGAGAACTATGTAGATATGACCGAGACACGTCTCCGGTCAATAACCAATAGCGGAACCTGGATGCTCATATTGGCTCCTACATATTCTACGAAGATCTTTATCGGTCAAACTGCATAACAACATACATTGTTCCCTTTGTCATCGGTATGTTACTTGCCCGAGATTCGATCGTCGGTATCTCAATACCTAGTCAAATCTCGTTACCGGCAAGTCTCTTTACTCGTTCCGTAACACATCATCCTGCAACTAACTCATTAGTTGCAATGCTTGCAAGGCTTATAGTGATGTGCATTACCGAGTGGGCCTAGAGATACCTCTCCGACAATCGGAGTGACAAATCCTAATCTCGAAATACGCCAACCCAACAAGTACCTTCGGAGACACCTGTAGAGCACCTTTATAATCACCCAGTTACGTTGTGACGTTTGGTAGCACACAAAGTGTTCCTCCGGTAAACGGGAGTTGCATAATCTCATAGTCATAGGAACATGTATAAGTCATGAAGAAAGCAATAGCAACAAACTAAACGATCAAGTGCTATGCTAACAGAATGGGTCAAGTCAATCACATCATTCTCCTAATGATGTGATCCCGTTAATCAAATTACAACTCATGTCTATGGTTAGGAAACATAACCATCTTTGATCAACGAGCTAGTCAAGTAGAGGCATACTAGTGACACTCTGTTTGTCTATGTATTCACACATGTATTATGTTTCCGGTTAATACAATTCTAGCATGAATAATAAACATTTATCATGATATAAGAAAATAAATAATAACTTTATTATTGCCTCTAGGGCATATTTCCTTCAAATGGGCCCTAGTGGAGAGAGAGAGGGGCCGACCAGGGTAGGCCGCGTGCCCCTCCCCTTGAGTCCGAATAGGACAAGGAAGGGGGGGGGCTTGCCTTTCCCCTCTCCCACTCCTTCCTTCCCCCTCCTAGTGGGACTAGGAAAGGGGAGTCCTACTCCCACTAGGAGGAGGACTCCTCTTGGCGCGCCCTCCTAGGGCCGGTCGGCCTCCCCCTTGCTCCTTTATATACGGGGGCAGGGGGGCACCCCATAACACACAAGTTGATCATTGATCTCTTAGCCGTGTGCGGTGCCCCCCTCCACCATAATCCACCTCGGTCATATCGTAGTGGTGCTTAGGCAAGGCCCTACGTCGGCAGCTTCATCAACACCATCATCACGTCGTCGTGCTGACAGAACTCTCCCTCAAAGCTCTACTGGATCATGAGTTCGTGGGACATCACCGAGCTGAACGTGTGCAGATTGCGGAGGTGCCGTACGTTCGGTACTAGGATCGGTCGATCATGAAGACGTACGACTACATCAACCGCGTTTTCATAACGCTTCCGCTTACGGTCTACGAGGGTACGTGGACGACACTCTCCCCTCTCGTTGCTATGCATCACCATGATCTTGCGTGTGCGTAGGATTTTTTTTGAAATTACTGCGTTCCCCAATAGAGCCTCCTTCACACCGCTCTCACTGGTGAAAGGAATTATAACCTTGGAGTGATTGTTGCACGTAGACTCCAGCACAATGCTAACAGTGGTCGGTTCTATGGTGCAATTTATGCCACGCGTTTAGCACGAGGGCTGAGTATTTCGCCTTTGCCCTTTGATCCTATCCTACCTACGCGGTATTTATATTTTGACACTTTGAAAGAACACAAAATCCTTAAGGGAAGGGTTGATAATTTCACTTATAATCTAATGTTTAACGAAAGATCTATTGTGGACACATATTTGCCTGCACCTGCTCTTTATGATTATAAAGCAAGGGAAGATATTTTGTTCTTGAGAGCGAGGCCCGAGCTCATAACGCAATAGTGGTGGAGGCACGGCATGCTGAGGCATCCGCACCGAGAGCCTCCGTGAGCTACCACGCTGACTACTACCCTCCAGGCTACTGATCGACTAACAAGTTAGGCCAAAAGCCTAAACTTGGGGGAGTACATGTCTCCCACCGACTTTACATTCATGTCTATTTATTCCACTTGTCGGTGTTCACACTTTTTCATTGTATCATCCATGCTTAGATTTATTTTCTTGCTTTCTTCTTGTGTGTTTGAAAAACTTTAGAAAAATCAAAAAAATTAGTTGTAGCTAGTTTACTTTCTGTGCATGCTTAGTAGTAATATTGAAAAGAAAAACCCAAAAAGATTTCCTTGTTCTTCTTTTGCTTGTTGGGAGCTTTCCCATGTAAATAGATTTTCTTGTTTTTGCTTTTCCCTTATTTGCTTGTTAAAGAAAACCAAAAACTCCAAAAAAATTCAGTGTGTTTCTCTGAATTTCTTTTCTTTTTATTCGAGTTGTACCGAGGAGAAGACCACGATGAAAATGTTGAGTGGCTCTCATATGAATAATTGATGAACTAATCAAGAGTCCATTTTACCTTGTCTTCTCCTGTTGAATAAAATGTTTGCAAATTCCAGCTTAGTCCATGGCACTCTTGCACTATTATTACTTTCATATCATTCGGTCGTGCAAGTGAAAGGCAATAATGATGACATTCGATGAACTAGCTGTGGCAAAGAGAAACTGATATCAACTTGACTTGTTCTGTCTGTGTAAATATGTTTAACCTAGCATCCAGGCTTCAGCCTATTATGATTAAACATGTTTGCAATGACAATTAGAGATTATTGTTTCTCATGCCATGCATAAGTAGCTGGGAGTTAATAATGATTTATCTTGGATATCAACATAGCGTTAAGATGATTGTGATGTAGTATGATGATATGGTATCCTCCTCTGAATGTTCAAGTGGCTTGACTTGGTACATGTTCATGCATGTAGTTGAATCAAAACCAACATAGCCTCTATAATGTTTATGTTCATGGTGTTCATATCCTACTCATGTTACTATCCAATGTTACTTATGCATAATGCATGGTCATGATCGTTGTTGTTCTCTAGCTGGCTGCTTCTCAATCTAAATTGCTAGCCTTCACCTATACTAAGTGGGGATTCTGCTTGTACATCAAAAACCTTGAACCCAAATTTATTCCAGATGAGTCCACCATACCTACCTATATGCGATATTACCCTGTCGTCCTAAGTAAATTTGCATGTGCCACCTCTAAAAACTTCTAAAAAAATTATCCATTTTGTGTGCCTGGATCGTTCATGGAACGACGGGAGGTGGTCAATATCTTCTATGATAAGTGGGTTATTCTTAGGTCGAGTGTTTATTCACTCGCCATCGCACGAGAAAATGGGCAGTAATAGGGATTCCCGGTCCCGAATGCAAAAATTCAAATAATTAAACAAAACTTCCCCGGGACTTATGTTGGTATGGACGGCACCCGTTGTTTCAGACAAGCCATGGAGTGTGATTGTTGGTGGAGGGGGAGTAAACCTTTACTTTTATCGCTTGGGAACCGCCACTAGCGTGCTTAGCATGGAAGATGTTGATAACTGATGGCCGTGAAGTAAAAGAGAAGGGTGCATGTCCCAAAATAAACATTTACCTCTGTTTTAAAAACTGAGCTCTGGCACCTCTGCAAATAACTGCTTCCCTCTGCGAAGGGACTATCTATTCACTTTTATATTGTGTCATCACTCTCTAAAACAAGCGTCAAAAACTGAGTAGAGCACAGCGGTCATGATTTATGCATTGTGTGTAGCTAATGTTGGTTGCATCATGACTGGATCTTTTCTACCATGAATTAAAATATTTAGTTGCTGCTTGAACTTTGGAGGTGCTTTGCATTTATGTTTTGCGATCGCAGAAAGGGCTAGCGAGATACCATTATTATCATATTATATCATGGTTGTTTTGACAATGTGTTGTCGTTTGAGATATCTTGTTATTGCTCGCTAGCTGATTATGTCATTGATATGAGTTATTATAATCTTTAAGAGTTATTGTCGACATGGTTAGTTATAATGTTGGCTGAAAACCTGGGTGCGGTTTAAGCTTATTTATGCAAACAAGAGCAAAAGAGTTCGTAAAAGTTTTTCTTTCTCACTTTTAGTTTATCAACTGAATTGCTTGAGGACAAGCAAATGTTTAAGCTTGGGGGAGTTGATACGTCTCCAATGTATCTACTTTTTCTCATGCTTTTCCTCTTGTTTTGGACTCTAATTTGTATGATTTGAATAAAACTAACCCTGGACTGACGTTGTTTTCAGCAGAACTACCATGGTGTTTTTTTTGTGCAGAAATAAAAGTTCTCGGAATGGAACGAAACTTTGCGGGGATTTTTTATATCAATAATAAGAATTACTGGAGCCAAGACCCACCAGAGAGGGGCCGCTGGGTGGGCACAACCCACCAGGGCGCGCCCCCTCTCCTGGCGCGCCCAGGTGGGTTGTACCCACCTGGTGGCCCCGCAAACCTCAACCCTGACACTATAAATTCCTATTTTTGGAGAAAAAATAAGAGAAAAAGAATTATTGCGATCCACGAGATGAAGCCGCCGCCAAGCCTTGTTCTTCCTCGAGAGGGCAAATCTGGAGTCTGTTTGGGGATCCGGAGAGGGGGATCTTCGTTCTTCGTCATCACCAACCCTTCTCCATTGCCAATTCCATGATGCTCCCCACCGGGAGTGAGTAATTCCTTCGTAGGATCGCTGGTCGGTGAGGAGTTGGATGATATTCATCATTTAATCGAGTTAGTTTTGTTAGGGCCTGATCCCTAGTATCCACTATGTTCCTAGATTGATGTTGCTATGACTTTGCTATGCTTAATGCTTGTCACCTTGGGCCGAGTGCCATGATTTCAGATCTGAACCGTTTATGTTATCATCATTATATCCATGTTCTAGATCCGGTCTTGCAAGTTATAGTCACCTACTACGTGTTATGATCCAGCAACCCCGGAGTGACAACAATCGGGCCCACTCCCAGTAATGACCGTAGTTTGAGGAGTTCATGTATTCAGTATGTGTTAATGCTTTGTTCCAGTTCTCTATTAAAAGGAGGCCTTAATATCCCTTAGTTTCCAATATGGACCCCATTGCCATGGGAGGGTAGGACAAAAGATGTCATGCAAGTTCTTTTAATAAAGCACGTATGACTATTTACGGAATACATGCCTACGTTATATGGATGAACTGGAGCTAGTGCCGTATCGCCCTAGGTTATAACTGTAACATGATGAATATCATCCAACAAGTCACCGATCCAATGCCTATGAACTTTTAATTATTGTTTCTGCTAAGTTACTGCTGCTATCATCACTGTTACACTTGCTACAAAATTACTGCTATCACTGTTACTGTTACTATTGTTGCTGTCACTACTATCAAAACTATCAAACTACTTTGCTACTGATCACTTTGCTGCAGATAATTAATCTCCAGGTGTGGTTGAATTGACAACTCAGCTGCTAATACCTTCAAATATTCTTTGGCTCCCCTTGTGTTGAATCTATAAATTTGGGTTGAATACTCTACCCTCGAAAACTGTTGCGATCCCCTATACTTGTGGGTTATCAACCAGTCCTAAACATGAGCTATGTGTGGAGGAATTGAACTCTTAAAAGAAGGCGTGATCTAGAGGATTGGAGATGGTACAGACGTTCGAACTTGGGACGATCCTTGGATCTCGAGGGGTATCACACGGCGGCCTTCAACTCCTAGAGGTTAGTGCCTCCTCACTAGAGTCGGTGAGCTCATCGACCCAGACACGGGCACCTGGGATCGGGAACTAGTCGAGGGATGCTTTCACGTAGAGTATGTGCCTGCCATTCCGAGTATTCCAATCTGCGAGTAGTCTGAAGACTTTTTGTCTTGGCACTATGATAGCAAGGGCCTCTTCTCTGTCAAATCGGTTTACAAGGTGCATGTGGCTGTTCTGAAATAGGAGACCACCAGGCAAAGGGGTCAGAGCTCTTCGGGAGAGGTCGCTCGATCCGAAATCTTTAGTCTCATTTGGAAGCAGAAATGTCCGCCCAAAGTTCACCATTTCTTATGTGGACTTGCACACAACAACCACCCCATGTACATGAACATCGCCAGAAGGGGAGTCGAGCTCGACACGCGGTGTGCAGTCTGCGGCCGCCTCTTTGAGGATGGAGGACACTGATACGTCTCCAATGTATCAATAATTTTTTTTATTGTTCCATGCTATTATATTATCTATTTTGGATGTTTAATGGGCTTTAATATGCTCTTTTATATCATTTTTGGGACTAATCTATTAACCGGAGGCCTAGTGCCAGTTTCTGTTTTTTGCCTATTTCAGTGTTTCGCAGAAAAGGAATACCAAACGGAATGAAACCTTCGTGATGATCTTTCTTGGACCGAAAGTAAACCAGGAGACTTGGAGTGGAAGTCTAGAACTCCGTGAGGCGGCCACGAGATAGGAGGGCGCGCCCAGGGGGGTAGGTGCTCCCCCACCCTCGTGGGACCCACGGAGCTCCACCGACGTACTTCTTTCGCCTATATATACTCTTATACCCTAAAAACATCAGGTGGAGCCATGAAACCACTTTTCCACCGCCGCAACCTTCTGTACCCGTGAGATCCCATCTTGGGGCCTTTTTCGACGATCTACCAGAGGGGGAATCAATCACGGAGGGCTTCTACATCAACACCATAGCCTCTCCGATGAAGCATGAGTAGTTTACCACAGACCTTCGGGTCCATAGTTATTAGCTAGATGGCTTCTTCTCTCTCTTTGATCATCAATACAAATTTCTCCTCGATGTTCTTGGAGATCTATTCAATGTAATACTCTTTTGCGGTGTGTTTGCTGAGATCTGATGAATTGTGGGTTTATGAACTTGATTATCTATGAATATTATTTGGTTCTTCTTTGAATTTATGCATGATTTGATATCTTTGCAAGTCTCTTCGAATTATTGGTTTAGTTTGGCCTACTAGATTGATCTTTCTTGCAATGGGAGAAGTGCTTAGCTTTGGGTTCAATCTTGCGGTGTCCTTTCCCAGTGACAATAGGGGCAGCAGGGCACGTATTGTATTGTTTCCATCGAGGATAAAAAGATGGGGTTTATATCATATTGCTTGAGTTTCCCTCTACATCATGTCATCTTGCTTAAAGCGTTACTCTGTTCTTATGAACTTAATACTCTAGATGCATGCTGGATAGCAGTCGATGTGTGGAGTAATAGTAGTAGATGCATAATCGTTTCGATCTACTTGACACAGACGTGATGCCTATATTCATGATCACTGCCTTAGATATCTTCATAACTATGCACTTTTCTATCAATTGCTCGGCAGTAATTTGTTCACCCACCATAATACATGCTATCATGAGAGAAGCCACTAGTGAAACCTATGGCCCCCGGGTCTCTTTCTTATTATATTGCATCTCTTTTATTATCGCATCTCGTTTACTATTTTGCAATCTTTATTTTCCAATCTATACAACAAAATACCAAAAATATTTATCTTATTATCTCTATCAGATCTCACTTTCACAAGTGACCGTGAAGGGATTGACAACCCCTTTATCGCGTTGGTTGCGAGGTTCTTGATTGTTTGTGCAGGTACTAGGTGACTTGTGCGTTGTCTCCTACTGGATTGATACCTTGGTTTTCAAAAACTGAGGGAAATACTTACGCTACTTTGCTGCATCACCCTTTCCTCTTCAAGGGAAAACCAACGCATGCTCAGGAGGTAGCAAGAAGGATTTCTAGCGCCGTTGCCGGGGAGATCTACGCCAAGTCAAGACGTACCAAGTACCCATCATAAACTCTTCTCCCTCGCATTACATTATTTGCCATTTGCCTCTCGTTTTCCTCTCCCCCACTTCTAAAATGATTTTCAAAAACCTTTGCTTTTCTTTCTCCATGGCCGAACCAAAAGGGGCTATGGGTTTTCTCCCGGGTTTTAATACTTTGGATAGTCCCTCTGTCCTTTCTAAGCTCACAAACAATGACGCTATGGAAAGGCCTACCGGGATTATCAATGAGAGCTTGAATAATTTTCATGAAGATGAACCCGGAATTTTTCGTTATTTGCTTAATGAATCTTTGAAAGATGCTTGGGATAGGCTATTAAGGATCCCAGCCAGCTATGTGCCCCAATATCAAATTGAGATCTACTTAAAAAGTTTTTATGTTGGCTTACCTTCTTCTTTCAAGCAAGCTTTGGATTCTATTTTTCAAGAAGGTTTTATTGAGGGAGATGCCATCGATACCTACGAAAAGATGAAAGCTATATTTGGGCACCCCATGAGTGAAAAGGTTGAATCTACCACCCTTCTGTGTTTTTATCAGAATGAAATCATCAAAGAGATGAAGGCTAGCTTAGATGCAAATTTTTTTAGTGTGCTTAATCTTTCTTCTACCATTAATGGCCACGTACTCTCACAAAATAGAAAGATAAGTGCTTTGGATAATAAATTCTCTCTTTATCACCAAAAGGGAGAAGGTGCCAATACCTAGATCTATTCTTGCTTTTATGCCTAGCTAGGGGCGTTAAACGATAGCGCTTGTTGGGAGGCAACCCAATTTTATTTTTGTTCTTTACTTTTTGTTCTTGTTTAGTAATAAACAATTTATCTAGCCTCTGTTATGATTGTGTTTTTTATGTTTTAATTAGTGTTTGTGCCAAGTAAAGCCTTTAGGATCTTCTTGGGTGATTGTTGTTTGATCTTGCTGATAAAACCAGAAAGTATGCGCTCACAAAAATAATTTGCGTTTTTTACCAGATAGCGATAAAATACCAATTCCAACTGCAATAGATCAATATACAAATTTTCCTGGTATTCCTAATTTTTCAGAATTTTTGTAGTTACAGAAGTATTTTAAACCTACCGATTGCTACAGACTGTTCTGTTTTTGACAGATTCTGTTTTTCGCGTGTTGTTTGCTTATTTCGATGCATCTATGGCTAGTATCGGGGGGTATGAACCATAGAGAAGTTGTAATACAGTAGGTTTAACACCAATATAAATAAAGAATGAGTTAATTACAGTACCTTAAGGTGGTGGTTTATTTTCTTATACTAAAGGAGCTCACGAGATTTTCTGTTGAGTTTTGTGTTGTGAAGTTTTCAAGTTTTTTGGTAAAGATTTGATGGATTTTGGAACAATGAGTGGCAAGAGCCTAAGCTTGGGGATTCCCAAGGCACCCCAAGGTAAAATTCAAGTACAACCAAAAGCCTAAGCTTGGGGGTGCCCCGGAAGGCATCCCCTCTTTCGTCTTCGTCTATCGGTAACTTTACTTGAGGCTATATTTTTATTCACCACATGATATATGTTTTGCTTGGAGCGTCTTGTATGATTTGAGTATTTTATTTTTATTTTACCACAATCAACCTTGCTGTACACACCTTTTGGGAGAGACACGCATCAATCAGAATTTATTAGAATACTCTATGTGCTTCACTTATATCTTTTGAGCTATACAATTTTGCTCTAGTGCTTCACTTATATCTTTTTAGAGCACCGTGGTGGTTTTATTTTATAGAAATTATTGATCTCTCATGCTTCACTTATATTATTTTGAGAGTCTTTTAGAACAGCATGGTAATTTGCTTTGGTTATAAAACTAGTCCTAATATGATGGGCATCCAAGATGGGTATAATAAAAACTTTCATATAAAGTGTGTTGAATAGTAGGAGAAGTTGGATACTTGATGATTGTTTTGAGACATGAGGATGGTGATATTAGAGTCATGCTAGTTGAGAAGTTGTGAATTTGAGAAATACTTGTGTTAAGGTTTGCAAGTCCCGTGGCATGCACGTATGGTAACCGTTGTGTTGACGACCCCTCTCTCTTGCGAGAGCAACTAGGCAAGCCCCCCCCCCTTGATCACCAGATATCGCCTACTCTACTCTCTACTGCTTGCATTAGAGTAGTGTAACATGTTACTGCTTTCCATTAATCCTATCCTGATGCATAGCCTGTCCTTGCTACTACTGTTGTTACCTTTACCTGCAATCCTAATGCTTAGTATAGGATGATAGTTTATCATCCATGGCCCTACATTCTTATCCGTCTGCCATGCTATACTATCGGGTCGTGATCACTCGGGAAGTGATCACGGGTATATACTTATACATATATACATGCTATACAGGTGGTGATTAAAGTCGGGTCTGCTCGTAGGAGTACCCGCGAGTGATTCCGATGTTGGGGGCTGAAGGGGCAGGTGGCTCCATCCCGGTAGAGGTGGGCCTGAGTTCCCGAAGGCCCCCGACTGTTAC
The DNA here is from genome assembly GCF_018294505.1 of Triticum aestivum. Lineage (NCBI taxonomy): Eukaryota > Viridiplantae > Streptophyta > Magnoliopsida > Poales > Poaceae > Triticum > Triticum aestivum. Next base: position 254,607,441 of record NC_057794.1, read on the forward strand.
TTTGTGGCGGAGCGACAGGGCAGGTTGAGACCACCTAGGAGAGAGGTGGGCCTGGCCCTGGTCGGCATCCGTGGTTATTTCAAAATAACACGCTTAACGAGATCTTGGTATTTGATCCGAGTCTGGCTACTCGCCTATACACACTAACCATCTATGCGGGGACAGTTATGGGCACTCGATGTTGTGGTATCAGCCGAAGCCTTCGTGACATCAGCGACTAAGCGGCGCGCGCCGGGTTGGACCGCGTAACACAACTTCCTTTGTAATGGAGGTTGCTAGGTCTGCTCACCGGCCGCGTACACAACGTGCAGGTGTGCAATGGGCGATGGGCCCAGACCCTTGCGCCATAGGATTTAGACCGGCGTGCTGACCTCTCTGTTGTGCCTAGGTAGGGCTGGGACGTGTTGATCTTCCGAGGCCGGGCATGACCCAGAAAAGTGTGTCCGGACAAAGGGGATCGAGCGTGTTGGGAAATGTGGTGCACCCCTGCAGGGAAGTTAATCTATTCGAATAGCCGTGATCTTCGGTAATAGGACGACTTGGAGTTGTACCTTGACCTTATGACAACTAGAATCGGATACTTAATAAAACACACCCTTCCAAGTGCTAGATACAACCGGTGATCGCTCTCTCACAGGACGACGAGGGGAGGATCATCGGTTAGGATTATGCTACACGATGCTACTTGGTGAACTTACCATCTACTCTCTTCTCCTGCTGCAAGATGGAGGTTACCAGAAGCGTAGTCTTCGAAAGGACTAGCTATCCCCCTCTTATTCCAGCATTCTGCAGTTCAGTCCACATATGATACCCTTATTCCATTTGATACCAATGCATACATATGTAGTGTAGCTCCTTGCTTGCGAGTACTTTGGATGAGTACTCACGGTTGCTTTGCTCCCTCTTTTACCCCTTTCTATACCCGATTGCTGCGACCAGACGTTGGAGCCCAGGAGCCAGACGCCACCGTCGACGACGACTACTACTACTCGGGAGGTGCCTACTACTACGTGCAGCTCGCTGACGACGACCAGGAGTAGTTTAGGAGGATCCCAGGCAGGAGGCCTGCGTCTCTTTCGATCTGTATCCCAGTTTGTGTTAGCCTTCTTAAGGCAAACTTGTTTAACTTATGTCTGTACTCAGATATTGTTGCTTCCGTTGACTCGTCTATGATCGAGCTCTTGTATTCGAGCCCTCGAGGCCCCTGGCTTGTAATATGATGCTTGTATGACTTATTTTATTTGTAGAGTTGTGTTGTGATATCTTCCCGTGAGTCACTGATCTTGATCGTACACGTTTGCGTGTATGATTAGTGTACGATTGAATCGGGGGCGTCACAAGTTGGTATCAGAGCCGACTGCCTGTAGGAATCCCCCTTCCCCACTCCTTGGCCGATGTTGAGTCTAGTCGATGAAAATTGTTTTACTAACATGGTTGTGCGGCCCATGGGCCCACGTCGCCATTGGGTGGTATTAGGATCTTTTATTCCTCAACCTATACTTTGGGACTCTGATCTCTCTTCTAGTTGGGTTAAAAGATTTTGCTAACTATAACTCTAGGTTCTCGTAATTACTTCCTTCCGGAGATCCCCTTATTACAGACGATCGTCTACTGCACCAGAAGATTTTGAAGATACTCTTCGATCATTCCCGAGACCCTTGTGCCCTTTGCATTTTCAATTCCCTACTACCGATATATCCATATGGATAACGACATACACTTGTTGTTCATACCATTACTCTGGGTTTCTCTTGTTGTTACAAGATGCATCGAATTGCTCTGTGACTTTTAAGAACCCCTTGTACCACTGTGTTATAGTTCCTTGCCGCAGAATTACCCCTACGGATACTTTCTCGCACTTACCGAGTATCCACTCATCCCAGTTGTTCATGTGTTTCACAGAAGTCTACGAAATACCATTCGATCTTCCGATCCTCAGCAACCTATTGCTTTGGAATTTCTTGCTTTCTTTCATTATGATTATTCCCATAAGTGTGGTAATATTATTACCATCCTTTGTCATCATCATTTGAGTCCGTTGATTCAATATGTTACGAATACTCGCAATCCTCAAGCAGACCTTAGAATTTGTTCTTCCAGCCTCAGACGTCACCCCGAACATGAGTTGGTTCTTGGCAATTCAAACCTTGATTGATTGCCGATCTATGACTATTCAACTCATTTATCTTTTGATTAGAGCCTATGCTTCTGACCCATTCATTTGGAAATCTTAATTCTTTTGCATTTGAGCTTTGAGTTAGTCAGTTGTTTCTATAATCTGACCTCATTTGCATTCTTTCTTCCTCTGGTTGAGTACCGATGCTCACATTAGATCCCTTGTGGACCACCAGACCCTTTGTCAGATTTTATCCGACAATGTCCTTCATATTGAATAACCTTGTGAGCCTTTCCATGGGTATATAATGCCTTTGGTAAATTGTATCCTCTGCTTTGTGAACGATGCTCTACTTTCGAGCTTGTACTATTTACTCCGAAATTTGTGGTATATGTTCCTAAGATGCCCTGATGGGTTGAACCTGTGCCTTCCATATTATGTGCGAACTCGAAAGTTTTTCACGAGTCATACTCGTCTGGTATTTTGCCAGATAATTCAACACTACAACTTCTTCGGAAAAAAGAAGTGAATGAAAGGTTATGCATTGGAGAAGTGGGAGTCGACCTTGAACTTTGTGTTCATGCCCATGGACACGATGTAGATCTTATCATGGAAGCTTCTCTTAAATTAATTATTCCCTTGGTATAAGTTCATCTTATATCTGGGATCTGGTCCTTTGCAATCATGGTTCCGGCCATATTGATATTCATTGATTCTTTCCTCGGGCAAGTTAAAGTACTTGTATTCTACAGATCATCACCCCTATCCAACCCTTGTTCTGTCCTACTTTCGAGTTTACCCCCTGGTATCTTGAGGAAATCATGCTATTGCCCTACCTCTTTTGAACTTTTGGTGAAGTAGTACCCTTTTCCTCTCATAGTCACTCCACGGGTTTTGGGTTGTCGTCAACCGAGAACACCACATAGTGAATCGGATCAACATTGTGATTCAATACTCCTAGTACTTTATTGTTGGGAAGTTTAGTACTCCATCATGTCATTCCTAGCCTGATTGGCTATATCCTTATCATGCTAAATTTTAACTTTGCTACCTGGTTCTTTTTCCCGGAGCACAATTTTCGATGATGAGCTAATCATGCGTCGATCTTCCTCGTCAAATCAATTCTCCTCGAACAGCAAACTTGATTTCAAGTTTGTGTCATACCCATGGTCCCAATAACCTTTCACTTCATCATTCCTTTGACTTGATGTCATCGCCGACCGATTACATCTTCATGAAACCTCTCGACAAAAATTTGTCATGATCATCATCAACATTATGAGTTCTTCCAGGATATCAATTGAATTCATGATGAGAAATACCATCCTTGCCCCTCGATGAATTGTGTTATCATCGACAAATTTATTGCCTTCCCTCCAACACAAACTTGTTCATGTTCTGTGTTATACCTTGAGTTCCTTGCTATCCAACATTTGTTCTTCTTTACCTTGGAGTATTACCATCTTTTATATCAAGAATGTCGTGCTTAGCACACCCGGCCGGAGGCCTATGGTTATAGATTCCTTTTCAGCAAGGTTATCCATTCTTCCATGAGGAAATTGTAAGACTTATTCTACAAGTTATTCTTGATGGATCCTTTGTGTTTCCAAAGTCTGACCTTTGCCTGAAGACCATGTCAATGCTATCTCGAAGCATATATATGGTACTCCAATTTTCAACAAGAACATTTAAAGCCTAATGTTAAATGTTTCCTTCTCAATTATCCAAACACCGTTGCACGGGTAATGTCATGAAAATTCTCTCCCCTACCTAAAGAGTTTTCTACATTATATCCTGTCATGGATACTATGTTCTTCTTGTCCTTGGGAAGAATATACCCTTCAAATATGTGTTTAAACACATTTTCCTTTCCATTGTTCTGTTTAAACATGATAATCACTTTTCCTTTCCATTGGTTTGTTTAAACCTTCTTGTGATCTGTATTGTATAAGCAGTAATATATCCCTGCTTATGTAAACACCTCGTTGTACCACTCTGTTAGAAAGACCATGTTACTTTTGTTGATGGCATTCCGGTAACCACCGATGGACGAGAATCTTGCCTACTGGTCCGCCTCGTTCAACGAGCAGGAAAATGGTTCTCTCTGTCCCTCGCCCTTGGTACCGATGTGTTGCCGACATGACCGACAGACTATCCTCTAACATGCCTTGCTTACATGATTGTGCAAGATGTCACCAACCTTCCTACTTTTAACCACATGGTGGGCCCATAACCCACAGTTCCACAGGATCGAAACCTGACTCTCATGTACACCTTGTTAACAAAGTTATCCCTTGCTCTTGCTTTCGTAGGTAATTCACGAGCCACCTTTCTAGTGCTCCATTCTGGTATCAGACGCAATACTTACTCTCGCTGCTCTGAACCCTTTCTCACTATGGTTTAGACTTTGAGCAGCTATCTATCCGCTTGGACCCTCTCATTGTACCTTCATACCATACTCTCGATGTATTTTATATGTTCAACTCCAGAGGTAGTCTTATGCTCATTCATGGGTTAACCCCCAGATTGTTTCCCTGATAAGCATTCTGACTTAGCCAACTTGCCTCTTACCTATTCATAAGTACGTTGGAGTTCCGAAGAAAGGATGACGATGGTGACTTAAATCAAAGAAATGAAGACATCAAATAAAGGGATCAACCTCTTCGAGAAGAGCAACCAAGATCAAGAAGACTCGATAGAATTTCGTAGCCACATCTTTCCCTTACTCCCCTCCTAAATCTCGGGACGAGATTTCTTGTAGTGGAGGAGAATTGTGACGCCCGGATAATCAGGCTACAATAATCCCACGTTAACGATGCCACGTCACCATGGTTACTGTTGCTAATCTCACGCTAGTTCGAAACCGATTCAAATTCAAATTCAAAATCAAGTCAAACGGTAAAAGTTTTCAAACATTAAAACTAAAATGTTTGGGTTGTGCCAAATAATGCATAGGTATTTATGGTGGAGGAGTCACACTTTTATAAGACATTAAAATACTCTAAAATGATTTAAACAATAGCAAAAACAATTACTTAAACGCTTTGAAAATGTTAAAACAAATGAAAACTATTTTATTTAAAGTTCCCTATTTAATGTGGTTGTGGTATAATTAGAACTACCAATTTAGGATCTATTGCAATAATTAATAAAACTAAATAAAGTTAAGAGATAAGTGAGAACAGAAAAGAAATAAATAAAAAGGAAGTTAACAGAAAAGTAAAAATAAAGGAGAAAGACCACAAGGCTAACTGGGCCAGCTGGCCCCTAACCCCCCTGGGCTGGCCACAACCGGCCCACTTGCCCCTGCGCCCACCTCCCCTATTCCACCGACCGCATCACTACAGGGGATGGGTCGCCCCCGACCACCTCATCGGCGCCGTCGGGGAGAGGATAAGGACTCCCCCCGTCCCCTCGATTCCTCTCGTGCTCCCAGATCCACCTCGCCTCCTTCCCTCCACCCTCTCGCCAGATCCCCTCCGCCGCAGCGCCCTGTTGCCGTTGACACCGCACTCGTGGACGCCCGAAGCCGCTGCACCCGACGCGCCGCCGTCGCCTTCGTCATCTGCGTGCTTCTCGACGACCCCGTGCTGCACTAGCATGTCCAGAGGGACCGCCGTACTCCACGGCCCCGTCTACACCACCGTGACGGTGCCGAGGACCTCCAAGACGACGCCTGCTCCCTCTTCTTCATGGGGTCGCCGCCGTCGTCCATCATCGTTACCGCGCAGCTGCTGCTACTAATCCGTCATCGGGCCCCCGTGTGCCCCCACTATGAGCTCTCCTTCCCCTCCGTTTACCTCTGTCGTGTTGTAGCCGCATACTGCGCTGTCCTCGCCATTGCTCCCGAAACTCGTCGTTGCCGTAGGAACCACCGCGACTTGCGTACGACCTCGTCACGGTACTCGCTACACCACCACGACCCGTAGCACCCTCGGTGTTTTCCCTCGTCGCCCCTCGCTCCGTCCCCAACGAGCCCCGGTCCCGTCTGTCGCTGCTTACCATCGCGGCCGTCGTTTGCGTCCGCCTAGCTAACGCACAAGCACGCGGGCATGCTCCTGGGGCTCCCAGGAGCCCGACGCATGCACCCGCACGCCTTGCCATGCCCCGCAACCCCCTCGCGCGCTCGAGATGCTGCCGTTGCCCTCTGTTTCCCCACGTCGCCTCCACTGCTCGCTGCATCGCACCACACCAGGCCGCGCCTCACAGGCCTCCCGACGGCGCCCCGAACGCGCCCCAGCGCGCACCCGGCCGCTTGTGCGTGTCCGTGTCCCGCTGCTGCTCCTGTCGCGCGCGCCGGTGCGCCATGCCCTCATCCCGCTGCTGTTGTTGGTGACGACGCCGCTGCTTGTCTCGCTCACCGGCTCTGTTGCTGCTCCTGGGCGCCACCCGCGCGCTGCGACTGCTCTCCCCTGTGCACTCGGCCTGCTCGGCCCTCCGTGCGCAGGCCCACGCCGCGCCCTGCGCCCTTGCTCCTCGCCTACATGCGCGCCTGCTCACGGCCGCGCACCCACCTCTGTCGCTGCTCCTCTGCTGCTCTGCTACAGTAACTGAATGTTACTGTAGCAGTAGCTAGCTTTTCTAATTCTACATTGACTAACCCCCTAGGCAGCCCCTAATTAGCTTCTAAACAACTGTTAATAGGAGTAAAATAATATGGGCAGGTAGTACAGTTGACACGCTCCAAGTTACCCCATTGGACCAAATTCAAATAAGGCATGGATTAAATCTTGTGAAAATCACAAAATCCTATGTTCGTATATTTTAACAGTTTCTGGAATTAACAACAAGTGGCACTTTTCAAGCAAAGTTTTGATTAAGGAAATGAACTCTAATAGTGATGCAATTGTTATCATCTTGTAGATATCAGGAAGGTGGTCAATATTGATATAAGGCACTAATCTATTGGATGGGCAGATCAATAGTTGTAGCCTTTTGAAAACAGCTAAAAGATGTTTAAAGCTGACGAATTTCTCAGACTTAGCAAAATTTTAGGGATTTTCCTGATATTGCTAAAACTTTAGAAAATCATATAAAATAGATCGTAGCTCGGATGGAAAAACTTTGTACATGAAAGTTGCTCAGAACAACGAGACGAATCCGGATACGCAGCCCGTTCGTCTGCCACGCATCCCTAGCATAGCAAACACACAACTTTCCCCCTCTGGTTCATCTGTCCGAAAACGCGAAAGAGCGGGAATACTTTCCTGGATGTTTTCCCCCTTCACCGGTACCACTTCGTACCGCGTTAGGGCACACCTAGCATCACGCTTTGTCATGTCATGCATTGTCATGCATTTGTTTGCATTATATTTATTGTTTCTTCCCACTCTTTTCTCGCTAGACACCGAGACCGACGCCACTGCTACCCAATACGACTACGGTGTTGACGACCCCTCTCTCTTGTGAGAGCAACCAGGCAAGCCCCCCCCCTTGATCACCAGATATCGCCTACTCTACTCTCTACTGCTTGCATTAGAGTAGTGTAACATGTTACTACTTTCCGTTAATCCTATCCTGATGCATAGCCTGTCCTTGCTACTACTGTTGTTACCTTTACCTACAATCCTAATGCTTAGTATAGGATGCTAGTTTATCATCCGTGGCCCTACATTCTTGTTCGTCTGCCATGCTATACTATCGGGCCGTGATCACTCGGGAAGTGATCACAGGTATATACTTATACATATATACATGCTATACAGGTGGTGATTAAAGTCGGGTCGGCTCGTAGGAGTACCCGCGAGTGATTCCAATGTTGGGGGCTGAAGGGGCAGGTGGCTCCATCCTGGTAGAGGTGGGCCTGAGTTCCCGAAGGCCCCCAACTATTACTTTGTGGCGGAGCGACGGGGCACGTTGAGACCACCTAGGAGAGAGGTGGGCCTGGCCCTGGTCGGCGTCCATGGTTATTTCAAAATAACACGCTTAACGAGATCTTGGTATTTGATCTAAGTCTGGCTACTGGCCTATACGCACTAACCATCTACGTGGGGACAATTATGGGCACTCGACATCGTGGTATCAGCCGAAGCCTTCATGACGTCAGTGATTGAGCGGCGCGCGCCGGGTTGGACCGTGTAATGCAACTTCCTTTGTAATGGAGGCTGCTAGGTCTACTCACCGGCCGCGTACGCAACGTGCAGGTGTGCAATGGGTGATGGGCCCAGACCCCTGCGACATAGGATTTAGACCGGTGTGCTGACCTCTCTGTTGTGCCTAGGTAGGGTTGCGATGTGTTGATCTTCCGAGGCCGGGCATGACCCAGAAAAGTGTGTCCGAACAAAGGGGATCGAGCATGTTGGGAAATGTGGTGCACCCCTGCAGGGAAGTTAATCTATTCGAATAGTCGTGATCTTCGGTAACAGGACGACTTGGAGTTGTACCTTGACCTTATGACAACTAGAACCGGATACTTAATAAAACACACCCTTCCAAGTGCCAGGTACAACCGGTGATCGCTCTCTCACAGGGCGACAAGGGGAGGATCATCGGTTAGGATTATGCTACACGATGCTACTTGGTGAACTTACCATCTACTCTCTTGTCCTGCTGCAAGATGGAGGTTACCAGAAGCGTAGTCTTCGAAAGGACTAGCTATCCCCCTCTTATTTCGGCATTCTGCAGTTCAGTCCACATATGATACCCTTATTCCATTTGATACCAATGCATACATATGTAGTGTAGCTCCTTCCTTGCGAGTACTTTGGATGAGTACTCACGGTTGCTTTGCTCCATCTTTTCCCCCTTTCTATACCCGATTGCTGCGACCAGACGTTGGAGCCCAGGAGCCAGACGCCACCGTCGACGATGACTACTACTACTCGGGAGGTGCCTACTACTACGTGCAGCTCGCTGACGACGACCAGGAGTAGTTTAGGAGGATCCCAGGCAGGAGGCATGCGTCTCTTTCGATCTATATCCCAGTTTGTGTTAGCCTTCTTAAGGCAAACTTGTTTAACTTATGTATGTACTCAGATATTGTTGCTTCCGCTGACTCGTCTATGATCGAGCCCTTGTATTCGAGCCCTCGAGGCCCCTGGCTTGTAATATGATGCTTGTATGACTTATTTTTTTTGTAGAGTTGTGTTGTGATACCTTCCCGTGAGTCCCTGATCTTGATCGTAGACGTTTGCGTGTATGATTAGTGTACGATTGAATCGGGGGCGTCACATAAGTTCTACAAAGTATGATATGCTGTGTACCAGACCTATTGTGTACCTCACCATAAGTTTGGCAAGAGGGTACAATAGTGATCTAGGAGTGGATCACTTGAAAGTGGTCAAAATATCCTTAGTGGAATAAGGAAATGTTTCTCGGTTATGGAGGTGACAAAGAGTTCGTCATAAAGAGTTACGTCGATGCAAGCTTTGACCCCGATCTGGATGACTCTAAGTCTCGATCTAGATACATATTTAAAGTGGGAGCAATTAGCTAGAGTAGCTCCGTGCAAAGCATTGTAGACATAGAAAATTTACAAAATACATACGGCTCTGAATGTGGCAGACCCGTTGACTAAATTTCTCTCACAAGAAAAACATGATCACTCTTTGGGTGTTAATCACATTGCGATGTGAACTAGATTATCGACTCTAGTAAACCCTTTGGGTGTTAGTCACATGGAGATGTGCACTAATCACATAAAGATGTAAACTATTAGTGTTAAATCACATGACGATGTGAACTAGATTATTGACTCTAGTGCAAGTGGGAGACTAAAGGAAATATGCCCTAGAGGCAATAATAAAGTTGTTATTTATATTTCCTTATATAATGATAAATGTTTATTATTCATGCTAGAATTGTATTAACTGGAAACTTAGTACATGTGTGAATACATAGACAAATAGGGTGTCACTGGTATGCCTCTACTTGACTAGCTCGTAAATCTAAGATGGTTAAGTTTCCTAGCCATGGACAAAGAGTTGTCATTTGATAAGCGGGATCACATCATTAGAGAATAATGTGATTGACTTGACCCATCCGTTAGCTTAGCACGATGATCGTTACAGTTTCATTGCTGCCGCTTTCTTCATGACTTATACATGTTCCTCGGACTATGAGATTATGCAACTCCCGAATACCAGAGGAACACCTTGTGTGCTATCAAACGTCACAACATAACTGGGTGATTATAAAGATTCTCTACAGGTGTCTCCCATGGTGTTTGTTGAGTTGGCATAGAACAAGATTAGGATTTGTCACTCTGTGTATCGGAGAGGTATCTCTGGGCCCTCTCAGTAATGCACATCACTGTAAGCCTTGCAAGCAATGTGACTAATGAGTTAGTTGTGGGATGTTGCAATACGGAACGAGTAAAGAGACTTGCCGGTAACGAGATTGAACTAGGTGTGAGGATACCGATGATCGAATCTCGGGCAAGTAACATACCGATGACAAAGGGAACAACGCATGTTGTTATGCGGTTTGACCGGTAAAGATCTTCGTAGAATATATAGGAGCCAATATGAGCATCCAGGTTCCGCTATTGGTTATTTACCGGAGATGAGTCTCGGTCATGTCTACATAGTTCTCGAACCCATAGGGTCCGCACGCTTAACATTCTGTGACAATTTGTATTATGAGTTATGTGATTTGATGACCGAAGTTTGTCCAGAGTCCCGGATGAGATCGGGGACATGACGAGGAGTCTTGAAATGGTCAAGACGTAAATATCGATATATTGGAAGGCTATATTCGGAAATCGGAAAGGTTCCGAGTGATTCAGGTATTTTTCGAAGTACCGAAGAGTTACGGGAATTCGTATTGGGCCTTAATGGGACATACGGGAAAGGAGAGAAAGGCCTCAAGGGTGACCGTGCCCCTTCTCCATGGACTGGTCCGAATTGGACTAGGGAAAGGGGGCGCCCCTTCCTTCCTTCTCCTTCTCCCTTCCCTTTTTCCTATTCCATGAAGGAGGTGGAATCCTACTAGGACTAGGGAGTCCAAGTTGGACTCCACACTTTGGGCGCGTCCTATGAGGGCTGGCCTGCTCCTCCCTCCATCCTTTATATACGTGGCCAGGGGGCACCCCATAGACACACAAGTTGATCATTGATCTCTCAGCCATGTGCGGTGCCCCCCTCCACCATAATCCACCTCAGTCGTATCGTAGCGGTGCTTGGGCGGAGCCCTGTTCCGGTAGCATCATCATCACCGTCATCACGTCGTCGTGCTGACGAAGCTCTCCCTCGACACTTTGCTGGATCGTGAGTTCGTGGGACGTCACCGAGCCGAACGTGTGCAGATCAAGGAGGTGCCGTACTTTTGGTACTAGGATCGGTCGATCGTGAAGACGTACGACTACATCAACCGAGTTGTCATAACGCTTCCACTTACGGTCTACGAGGGTACATGGACAACACTCTCCCCTCTCGTTGCTATGCATCACCATGATCTTGCATGTGCGTAGGATTTTTTTGAAATTACCGCGTTCCCCAACACCAATATTATCACATCATAATCTCGCAGCCTGTGGAGCCTTGATCCCAAGCTCATATAGCAAAGTATGTATCCACATTACCTCAGCTGTAGCATTAGCTAGAGCTTTATACTCATCCTTTGTACTTGATCTAGCGACAGTGACATGATTTCTTGCACTCCATGATACAAGATTTGTTCCCAGAAACATAGCAAAACTACATGTGGACCTTTTGTCATTAGCACACCCTGCCCAGTCTGCATCAAAATATGCAGTAACAAGCATAGACAATCACTTGGTAATCTGAAGTCCAAGGCCTTTTGAATATTTAAGATACCTTAGATGCCTTTGTACTGCAGTCCAGTGAGTTGTTCTAGGTGCATGTAAATATTGACATACCTTATTGACAGAGTAAGAAATATCATGACGAGTAAGAGTCTAATATTGTAAAGCACCAACAACACTTATCTATTTTGTTGCATCTTCTGGTCCAAGTGCCTCTCCACTTTCAACTATATGTTTTTCTGAGGTTGAAATTGATGTACTCACAGGTTTGCAATTTTCCAATCCTACTCTCCTGAGTATGTCAGTGGTGTATTTTTCCTGTGTGAGAAGTATACCATCCTTTATCTGGATAAATTCTATGCCAAGAAAGTAATGAAGATCACCGAAGTCCTTGAGAGCAAACTCCAACTTCAGATCTTTAAGCAAACAAGTGGTAGCATGTGCACTTGAACTAGCAACAATTATATCATCAACATAGACAAGCACAAATATAGTGATATTATCTCTATGGTAAAAGAACAATGAGGTATCTGCTTTAGATGGTGTAAACCCAAGTTGTTGTAGTTGCATGTTAAATCTTGAGTACCAAGCTATCGGGGCCTGTTTCAAACCATACAAAGCTTTATCCAACTTACAGACATAATGTGGTGCACTTTGGTCATCATATCCTGGTGGTTGCCGCATGAACACTTCTTGCTCAAGAATACCATGAAGAAATGTGTTCTGAACATCTAGCTGTCGTAAACTCTATCATCTGGAAATAGCAATAGACAATACAAGTCAAATAGTAGCTGACTTAACAACAGGACTAAATGTATCTTCATAATCAATACCAAACCTCTGTTTGAAACCTTTGGCAACTAGTCTAGCCTTGTATTTGTCTATGCTTCCATCATATTTTCTCTTTATCTTGTATACCCATTTACAATCTATGACATTCTGACCCTGCCTTGGTGGTACTAAATGCCATGTTTTATTTTTCATGAGTGCATCATATTCGTGATCCATTGCTTCTTTCCAATCTGTATGTGCAAGGGCATCATGCAAATGAGTTGGTTCACCAATACTACTGAGAAAAGCACACTTAACTCTGTCATACCTGACCGTACCATCAGTGTATTATTTGTCCTTTGTAATACCTGATTGTGATCTAGTGTGCCGATGAGAAGGTTGATGAGGTGTTGGTGCTGTAGGCGCAGAAGATCTCGATGCAGGAGGTTCTGTAGGATCCGGCGTAGAAGACCCCAGCTCCCGATCCGAGGAGGATAGCCGCACAAGATCTGCAGGGGATCCCGACTCGTGATCCGAGGGCGATCCTGGCCCCATAGGCGCCCCACTATTGGCGGCTGGCTCGATCCGCGGGCTCCCAGCACGGCGCGCGACACATGGAGACGTGGTCTCTCCCACGCGTGGGCTGGCGGGGTCCACCAGGTGCGGGCTATCAGCCACATCCACCTCAGGACCGACTGGGTCCGTGATGGCGTCCGCCTGATTGGCTGCATGGCGATCTGCCTCGGATCACGCAACAGCAGAGGCAGGACTGGCGCGAGGATCAGCGCCGGATCGCGCGCCGCCGCTACCATGTGAATCAGCCGCGTTTTCTGTGTCGTTTTTGTCCTTTCCTGCACACATAAATGATGACCCAAACCCGCACAAGCATCATTAGAACCACTATTTTCGATGGAATTTTGCACACAGTCGGTTTTATTGAATTCACCCCCATGATCTGGAAGGAGTGCTATCTCAGCATGAAGAAGGGCTTTGGCGTTGGGATGAAGTTTGGCAAATGGAAAGAGGGTTTCATCAAAAACAACATCTCGAGAAATATAAATCTGTCTAGTTGCAACTTCTAGGCATCTGTATCCTTTATGAAGATTGCTATAGCCAATAAAAAGACATTGAGTGGAACGAAGCTCAAGTTTATGGCGATTGTATGGACGTAGGTTGGGATAACAAGCACACCCAAATATTTTGAGATAATTGTAGTCAGGTTTTTGATGATATAATCGCTCCAATGGGGTGAAGTTGCCAATAACTTTACCAGGGAGACGATTTATAAGATAGGTGGCAGTAATGAATGCTTCATCCCAATACTTGAGAGGCATAGAAGCATGAGCAAGTAGAGAGAGACCAACTTCAACTATATGACGATGTTTCTGCTTAGTGGAGCCATTTTGTTGGTGAGCATGAGGGCAAGATACATGACGTTCAATGCCTATGCTACGAAAGAAAGAGTTGAACTTTTCATACTCCCCTCCCCAGTCACTTTGGACTGTCAAAATTTTTCCGTCAAAGTGTCTTTCAACAAGTTTTTGGAACTCTTGAAATACAGAGAAAACTTCAGATTTATACTTGAGCAAATAAATCCAGGTAAACTTGCTATAGTCATCAATGAAACTGACATAATATATTTTTTGTTCCAAAAGAATCTCTGGCATGACCCCATACATCACTGAAAATAAGTTCTAAAGGAGCATGAGATACACTATTCGACTTGGGATAAGGGAGTTGGTAACTCTTGGCACATTGACAAGCTTCACAAATAGACTCACTAATTGGACTATGTGATAATGAGAGATTGCCTTTATTGACTACTTGTTTAACTATGATTGACGATGGATGTCCTAATCTTTGATGCCACCTTGCCAAAGAGGGCTTGATGGCGGAGTAGACTTGACGCCGCTTGCGTCTATGTGCTCCGGATGTGATGGGGTAGAGACCTCCAATGCATCTACCGTGATGAAGGAGTTCCCTCGTTGCCCGGTCCTTTATAAAAAAGTAACGATGGTGAGTTTCAAAGAAGATGTTATTATCATTGGCTAAACAAGACATGGATGGAAGGTTTTTGTCAGCTTGAGGAACATGATGAACATCTTTTAAGACTAGATCACGTTTAAGTGTAGGGGAATTAATAAAAGCTTGACCAATGTGTCGAATATCCATACCTCCACCTCTTGCGGTGTGAATTTGATCATTGCCATGGTACTGTTCACAGAGGGCAAGTTTCTCTAGTTCACTTGTGACATGATCCGTTGCACCAGAGTCAATGTACCAAACTCCTTCTCCTCCTTGTTCATGCCTGGCTGCAGCAACATGTCGAGCATTGGGGACATAATTTTCATCATACCGTTGCCAGCAGTCCATGACTTCATGGCCCGCCTTCTTGCCGAGCTGGCATCGAGGATGCGCACGGGAGGAAGAGGGACGACGACTATTGTTGGTGTTGAAGCCGCCACCCCCTGCCCTGTTGTTGTAGCCGCTGCTGCCACCGGTGTTAGTGTAGCCGTTGTTGTTGTTGTTGTCATTATTGCCGTGCCCACGCCCACCGCTGCGTTTCCCCTGGTGACCGTGCCCATGGCCACGGCCATGAGAGGCAGAGTTTGCGGAGGACTGGAGGCAGAGTTTGCGGAGGACTGGCGGACATTGGCACCATGGAGGAGGCTGAGGCGGGCGTCGAAGCTCAAGAGCTGGTTGTACAACTCCTGAACTGTGATTGGTTCCACCCGTGTAGCAAGGGCAGAGACCACGGGATTTTAATCCATGTCTTGTCCGGCAAGGATCTTGGACACGATCTCCGGATCGGAGAGCGCGGCGGCAGTGCAAGCTACTTCATCGGTATGACTTTTGATTTTTCCAAGATATTCAACCATGGTCATGTTACCTTTATGAAGATTCATGAGCTCGATGCGAGTGTTGATTTCTTGAGCTTGGCTTTGGGCAGCAAACATGGCATGGATGGCACTCCATACTTTGGCCAGTGGCGGGAGCGTCATGACCTGTGCCAGGATCTCGCGGGAAAGAGAACCCATCAAGAATCCTTGGAGCTGTTGCTGCTGTGCAAACCAGAGGGATAGTGCAAAGTTGAGCACATGTTCTTCCTTGTCGTCCTTGGTGATGGTGAGCGTGGCCGGCGGTGCCGGGCTCTTCTCGTCGAGGTAGTGCTCCATCTGTGCGCCCTTGATCTGGGGCAGCACGATGGCCTTCCAAAGAAGGAAGTTGCCCCTCATCAGCTTCTCTTGGGGTGGCGATCCGAGGAGGGAGGTGTTGGTGGAGGATGATGCAAAAGCGGAGGATGAGGAGGTGGTGAGCACACCCTTGGTGTTGGGCGTCATGGCGGCAGAGGTGGTAGACATGTGCTCGGTCACGGGAGGTAGCCAGATGCGATATATTCCTGATCTATCGAGGAAGAGGCTCTGTTACCATATAAAACAAGTTGGGAAGCGTTAAACCCTTCGTCTGGGTCGCATTGCATTATATAGGAGATATGACGTAGCTTACAAGGAAGGAGGGTCGATCTAGAAGAGGAGATCGAGACCCGATCGGTTACAGAAAAGAATAACAGAAGAAGAGATAAGAGAGAAAGATTACAAGTTAAACTACTCTCCTATCTCTATACAACTCATTCTAACAGGGCGGAGGGGAATGGGAGAGAGTGAATGGATGATGTCGACAGGAGAAGGGATAAGAGCAACTCCAAGGCGCTGACCCAAATAGACAACGTATTTGTCTGCTTTTTGTACGTTTGGGTCGGCCGCCCGCTCGGTGTCCATCCTCTTTTTGATTTGGGTCGGCAGTGCACCCAATGCGCCGACCTATATTTTCCGGCGTGGCCGACTGGCCTTCATTTTCAATGAACACTTTGCATATTTCATAAGCAAATATATAGTTTCACAAGGAAGCATAGTTTTCACAACCCTATTATACTCCTTTTATTGTTCGTCTTGTGCCTGATCGATAAGACCCGTGCGGGTGTGGGAGAAAGTTTTCTGCCAGAAATGTGTCCGTCCGGGGCTGCGACGGCGGGGCGGAAGCGCAAAGGTGCGTCCGGTCGCCAACCCACCGGCAGCAAGCGCCGGCGGGCCCCTGAACCAACGCAGGAGGCCAGCGACTGGGCCTCTCTCCCGACCGACATCGCATGCCTCGTCTCCGGGCGATTGCTGGCCGAGGATGTGGTGGACTACCTCACCTTCCAGCGGCTATGGGAGAAAGTAGCGGCGACTTAGGGTTTGGGAAGGAGCGGCGGCGGCTACGAGAGGGATTAGCAGCGGCTTAGGGTTTGGGAAGGAGCGGCGGCGGCTGCGTGGGGCGGAAGCAGTGGAGATTGCGATGGAAATTCATACCATGTAGAAAAGGTATAGGATGCAACTCAATTGTATTCCTCAGAGTTGGTCACAATATAGACACGAGATGTCTTGCTTGACAAGCCAACTAATCCTACCATATCTCTAGAAGTCAACTATACAAGGCTAGAGACTATAGAAAGATTAATCGTATGGAAATACATGTATGTCACGTTCAACAGGAGAGATGAGGGTCTCGAGACAATGTCATTGAAAGAGGCCAAAAATTCATCGAGTTTTTACAAAAATTAGGAAAAAATTATAAGGCTCGTGGCAACACACGGGCGTTTTACTAGTGAGTGTAAAGTCTTACTTCCTCTGTCTCAAAATAATTGTCTCAAGTTTAGTACAATTTTGTGAAAAAAAGTACATTTAGATTAAATCTGCGGAAGTGTTTTTTTTAAAACAACTTGAAACTGTATTAATTAGAAATAATTGTTACATCGTCTATGAAGAGAGTTACAAGATCTTCCATGGGCTCCTCTATCCAATCCGTAGTCATGGAACCTTTTGCTAATCTAGCAAGCCCATGAGCTACTTTATTTGCTTCCCTGTTACAATGTTCAAAACTGGTTTGAGGAAAATCACAGGCCATGAAAAACAATCCTCAAAAATTGCAGCAGCCGGTCCCGCAGATTGTCCTCCGTTCATCATTGTGTCAATGACCTCCATATTATCAGAATTGATGATTAGACGATTGCAGCCCGTCTTTTGTGCCAACAGTAAACCAAATCTGAGTGCTACCACCTCTGCTGTCAGGGCATCCGCACAGTACTGAATCCTCCAGTTACCACCTACTATGAAGTTTCCTTTGTCATCTCTGATAACAGCACCCGCTGTGCGTCCTAGTTGATCATGATCAAAAGAAGCATCCATGTTCAATTTAACGAAACCCCTAGGAGGTCTACACCATCCTTCATTCTTTCTCTTTGCTTTAGGAGAGTGGGCTTTTACATAGTTCGATGTTATAGCCCGAATCCCCATCGAGGTTTGGGACGCCTCTTGAGACTTACCCTCATGGACTAGTTTCTGTCGATTCCACCATAAATACCATGCAGCTGTAGCAATAAGTTCCCTTGCATTCCGGGAGCCCAAGATGGGTAGTTCATGATCAGGCATAAGGAGTAGGAATTCAAGGACTGCCTCTCCTGCACGATCAACGACGCAGGCTTTTTTTACCACTTCATACAACCCCAAATGTTCCCACACTTCTTTTGCCTTCTAGCACAGAAATAATATATGTTTCGTGTCCTCTGGCTCGTCCAAGCATGCTGGGCAAATTGGTTGAGTTTTAATATGTCTGTTGGCCAATGTAACATGACACGGTAGAGTCCCGTGAAGCGTCCGCCAAATAAAAAATTTAACCTTCGTTGGACAAGCTAATTTCCAGATCTTACCCCAAATAGGATTGACCTTGCTTCTACACATGCCATTTGAGTATTCCAACTTCCTCCCATGTTGCTTATTACATTCCTTCACATAAGCTGATCATACAATGAATAAACCATTTGTTGTATAGCTCCACACAATAAAGTCCGACATATTATGCATAGGGATCGGGATCGCTAGGACTCTACAGGCATCAATTGGCCATAGAGTTTGTCTCACCAAATATTCATCCCAACCATTCATGACTGGGTTAATAAGATCAGAAACTTTTGTTAGTAGATTCTCCCTTCTAGGTGTAATAATTTTCCTGTCTGCACAATTTGGGATCCATGCATCTCTCCATATGTCAATATTTTCTCCTGTTCCCACTCTCCATATATAGCCATTCTTGAGAGAGTCCACTCCTGCCATAATGCTTTGCCAAGTAAAGGAAGAGCCCTTCTTTAATACTGCGTTCATCAAATCACCTTCGGGAAAATACTTGGCTCTTAGGATTGTTGCACATAATGATTCATGATTATCCATGAGACACCATGCTTGCTTTGCTAATAAAGCTAGGTTAAACCAGTGTATATCACGGAAACCCATTCCTCCTTGTTCTTTTGGAACACACATCTTCCACCATGCCATCCAGTGCATCCGTTTCTGATTGTCCTCGTCACCCCACCAAAATTGCGATATCGCGTCTATGACTCCTTTGCAAATCTTTTTAGGAATTTTAAAGACAGACATTGCATATGTTGGGATAGCTTGAACAACAGACTTAAGCAAAATTTCCTTTCCACCCGCCGATAACAACTTTTCTTTCCAAACACTAATCTTCATAATAATACGATCAATCAAGAACTGAAAACAATCGCTTTTGTCCATGCCCACATTCGTAGGTAATCCCAAATATTTATCATTAAGTGCTTCGGTCATAATATTTAGAATTGTATAGATTTTCGCTTTGTCCTCCACTTTTGTATTGGGACTAAAAAATATGCTGGATTTTTAAACACTTACCATCTGCCCCGAGGCGGCACAGTAAGAGTCCAGAACCGCTCTAAGGGCATTTGCTCGCATGCGGATCAATGAATCATCCGCAAAAAATAGATTGGATACTGAGGGAGCTTCCCTACTAACCTTTGTGCCAGAGATATTTCCTCTCTCCTTCGCATTTGCTAAAAAGGCAGTCAGGCCCTCCGTACATAACAGGAATAAGTAGGGTGAGAGGGGATCCCCCTGCCTTAGCCCTCTGGTGGGTTTGAAGCTATCAGTCTCCTCTGCATTAACCCGAATCATGTACTCCACCGAGGATACACATTGCATAATCAAATTCACCTAGTTTTCCTTGAACCCCAAATCTGGGGAAGTGTTGATTGGGTCAAGATCAGAAGGGAAAGGGTGTTGTACGCGAAAACAACAGGGGGAGGCGGTATGATCATTCCCTTATTCAAAAAAACATGGGGAGGCGGTGACATACAAACATATATGATCTTAAAAAAACAGAAACACTAACACCCACATGTGTGGGCGTTAGCCAACTCACCCACACGCCTCCATCGCCGTCCAGTCACTTCTGCACGAATCTTGGCACGAATTGGGTGATTTTGTGTGCCACGTAGGAAAACTCGCGTATGTGGTGTGTGAAAGAGTTCGCCCGCACACCAGTTTCCTCTCCATGGTCAATGGTTGCCAGTCAGGGGCGTGCGGTGGAACTGCCGTGGCGCTCGCACGCGCACGCCCGACTGCGGTTGCCGTCAACCACGTCTCGCACTTCGCCCCCTTCCCTCGCGGTTCCATTTACTCGCTCCACTTCATTAATCACCCAACCCACCATCCATAGCAGTTCAGTCGATTGGAGGAGAAGCCGAGAGGAGAAGGCGGCAGCGGAGGCGGAAGAGTCCACGGCATTCGCGGCCGTCGGTGGGGCTCGCCGAACCGGAGCATCTTCGTCGGAGTGCCCACAGATTGAAGGTAATGCTCCTCCCCATGCTCACATTCCTTGCCTGCACTCCCCCCTCCCATCTATGTTCAATTTTCCGCTCGAGATTCATCGAGATTCCGGTGAATTTGTGGTGCTCCGGCGTTCCTATCGGCGGCGGAGTCCCGTGCTTGCCGTTTAGGGTGGCATTGCGCAGTTTTGTCACCGCATGCGGTGGCATTCATGCCAGTGTGGCTCGGCCTGTCCGCAGCCACATCCGGGTTTTGCCTTGCGATTGAGCCTGCGTTTTTCTAGTTGTTAGTTATGTATTGCCTCGAAATGCTATTGCCATCAGTGTAGGAAGTTTTTCGTTGTTGAATTTTAGGGTATGATAGTTGCCAATGAACCCTAGATCTAGGTAGTTGTATTTCAAAGTGTAGTATAAAGGCAGCCATGGCAGTTTCAACAACTGTCTGCATTGGATGGCAACTAATTTCCTGATCAGCCGTGTCAGTTGCCACAAATATGCTTTTCCATGTGGCAACTAATTTTGTGAACAGACTATGGTTGTTGCCATGCTGTAGGCAGGATAATGGGCAAATTCACTATACTATAGACTCATTTTGCGTTTTGCCATGCTGGCTTGTGATATTTGAACATATTTGGCTATATTACATGGCAACTCTTTTTTAATATGAGGCCAGGGTGTGAATTGCCACACTACATGTTGTTTAGTAGATGTTTTCAGCACCTTTTGAACTATCTTGCATTTCAACATGGCAATTTCAACCTATTACATTTGCCCGTGAACATATGGCAACTCATTTTTATATGAGGACAGGGTGTGAGTTGCCACATTATATGCCTGTGCAGTGGAAGATGTGTGCCTTCCTTTTTGTATTGTCTTCTGCTAACATGGCAACTTGAACATTTGTTTAAGTGCCTTATGATATGTACATTTTAAAATGAAGCCAATGTGTTTTAGTTGCCACATTTCTAGTTGGACAATCATAGGGGGTGTGGGTGTTCTATGATCTTTGCCTCATCTTGCCACTTTCAATTGAGCCCATGTGGCAAGTACATTCTGTTAGGTGGCAACTGCTTCCTTTGTAAGTTCATATACGTCCAGTTTGCTATGCTTCTGCATTTGCTTTTCCATTTTGATTTATTTTTCTACCTTTTGTGTATGTTCATCACATGGCAATTACTGTCCTCTTTTAGATGCTTAAACATTGGGGCAACCATTAGAGTTTTGACTTTCTGTTTCATCGATGATATCAAGTGAATACTTACTTTATGCAGTTCTTTGTGTCTCTGTTCGGATGTGTTTTTATTTCACCCCGACATTTGTTTTGTTCTTACCTCAGCACAATGGCTCGCGGCGACCATCAAGACGATTATGATGACTTCATGGAGTTACCGCAATAGAATTGCGCAACTGGACCGACAAACGATGGCGATGAGGTAATTTTCCACCCCCATATGTTTTAATGTCACATTGAGTTTTGCAATCTTCTGTTAGGAAGTAAATTTTCATGACACTGAAACATGGCAACAAATGATCATTTGTCTGTTATGCAGAAGAAGAAACGTTATCGCAATAGGGCTTCACAAGAACGCCTGACTATATTGACCGAGGGATTTACTGACGAGCAGAAGGGAGCTGCTGGTGAGATGGGGATGCAGGCTCTGATGGATATTTGGTGCAAGAACCTAGTGAACCCTGTTTGCGACTGGCTTGGTGAGATTTACGATCCCGCATCCAGGGAATTTGTGATTCCGGGACGTGGAAGACTGCCGTTGGATGAGAAATCGTTCTTCTGCACTTTGGGTGTGCCACATGGAGAAATCAAAGTCCCGTATGAGGTCAATAATAAGATTGAGGAAATGTTGTTTGCCCATTTGTTTCCTGGGATGGCATCCATGCCGAACACGACTGTGCTGGCAAATTCGCTGGAGAGCATGAAAAGCCATGGCAAGGTTTTTAAGATGAAGCTACTCATGTACTTGATCTCAGTTGTCTTTGCACCTACCACATCTCTTCGCCCAAGCAACAAGTGCTTCCCCATCCCGGTGAATGATCTACCTCTACTCCTTTCTTCCTCCAATCTTTTGACTCTGATGTCATATGTAAGCTAGTCACTGCCAGTTTTTTGATGTTTTTTCATTTGAATGCTGATGCGGCAACTTCTTGTCCTGAAATTTGTGTTGTGCATGCGAAGCTGAAAGACGTGAAGAACATGAATTGGTGTAAATTCATCGCGGACTTCCTGCATGATGCATTCTCAAACAAGATGTACCAGAAGGGTTGTCGACTCCATTTAATGGTATATTCCCTCCTCCTTTGCAAACACTCTTACCACCTTGAATGTTTCCCAAATCAACATGCCAGTTATTGATAAGTGTGAACCGTACAAGATCATGCATGGCGACCCGTTTGCTTTCATTGTTTTATGTGATTTTGTTTACGTGTGAAGGCGACTTCTGTTTGATCCATGGCATCCGTGGTTGCTGCCTACAAGGCAATAGCATTGTTCAACAGCACACACAAAAAAAGTTCATTTCATACATCCACTTTCTGCTTATACAATATGCATGGCAACCATGATGTTGACCTTGTGCCAACCATCATTATAACAAGATGGCAACTGTCGTCACAACATGATGGCAACTAACGCAGATAGATGGCAACTCTTTCTTTCTTCATCCCCTTCAACTTGATGACTAAAGTAATATACATTAGCTTCATTTTCAACATAGCATGATGTCAACTGACATATTTTTCTTTTTTATTGTGTACACCAGCTCATGTACGTCGATCGCCTTGATCTGTCCATCGTTGACTTTATTGGGATAGGAGGCCCGCCACCTCCACATAAGTTTGATGTCTCAGCATGGACGTACGATGCTGTCAAGGCTGTGCTTGCCACAGACAAGATAACTGATAAGAAATATGGGAAACTGCAGGTTAGTTCTACCTCCTTTCTTTGCACGACATTCTTCAATTTCGATGCTGCATAACATATGAAAAAATCCCCATACGGCAACCATATGTGGCTAACAAGAGATGAATACCTTGTTAGCCATGGCTGTCTGCACATGGCACCCATGTATGACGCCACACGGCAACTCCGCCATCCGTTTTGAAACTTCTATTCTCTCCCTCTTTTTTTGCAATACATGAACCGTTAGTTAGTGTTCCTTATCTTCTCTCTTACATCTCTAGCTTTTTTTGATGATTTCCAGCTGATGGCCAAGCATGCTATAGACTACAGCGTGTTTGGTGGGCCTCAAAACTTTGGCAAGTGTATGGACGTGCACTCAGCTCCGTCTTGTCCTGCTGAGGTAATCAAAGATTTTTATTTTTATTTTTATTTTTTCAAATTGTTTTTTCTTTTTTTGATATATCTCTATGGTCATTTTGGTTTATTTGATCTTGTGCACGTGACTCTAATATGGTTGGTTACTGTTGCTTCTTGTTTCGTGCACAAGCGAGGGCACCCGTTGAGCATCTAATTGGGCAGTTTGCTTCTGGAATGACCAGCTTGCTCGGGAAGTTGGTTGAGGGTTGGACGTCCCTTAATGGCTCTGACAGCGACGCGGTTGCGAGGCAGTTCACTCCATTTGTTGCAGAACGGACACATCGGCCAACTAGTTGCCGTGGCCGGTACAACTACAACAGCTCCCAGGAGCTTCCTGACACGCAAGATGAACTAGATGGAGATGCTGGTCTCGACAAAGACGATGATGATGACATGGAGAACGTGCAACATGAAACCGATGATGATGAACATGTTGAAGTTCGTGCAGGTGACAAGAAGGACAAGGCTGCACCATATGTCCCCCCACCGGAGAAATTCAAAGAACAGACAACTGCGAGAGACAAGGGGGTGTCGCCCTCAAAGAGGGGCAGGGCTCCAGAGGATGTTGGGCAGGGTTCTGCTGGCAAGAGGTGTAGGACCGATCCCTTATCTGCTAGGAGGAGGTTCGACATCTATTTTGTGTTTTGTTTGTCTCTCCTTTTTGACATATCGACCCTTTTTTCATTCGTTTGCTAAATGTGGCAATGATTTTCGTGTTTGACACTTGGTATCTTTTTTTGCCATTTTTTTATACGTGCAATGAGGCGACAGCTGGTGGACAAGCAGTTATGAAGAAACAAGCACCAATGCCTACCCGTGTTTATGCCCGATTGAACAAGGGTGCCCCCATTGCTGGTGACACCCCTTCCACTAGATCGTCTCCTCGTATGTCGACGTCCAACACCGGGGATCCTGTTGTGTTGGTAGCCTTGAGGAAGATAGTCAAGAAGTAGGTTATCCCTGTTTTTTCATTTGGCATAGTGCTACATTTTTGCCTGATGCATTGTAGATCATACACACCCTTTTTAGTTTATACATTTATGCGGCAACTACCCGTTTTGCTTTTCAATGCAGCTGTCCATCTTGCCACATGGGCTACTGCCATCAGTCCCACATGGCAACTGTTGTTTTCTCATGATCTTTTTTTTCTGCATGGCAACTGCTAACTAGGCCACATGGCAATTCTTATTCCAGTTATATATGGCAAGTACCAGCTTTCCATTTGGCTTCCACCCCCCCTCCATTGTCTTGCGTGCTCATCCATACCTAGTTCTGAAATGGCAGCTCTGGCACATCACACATTTTTTTTATTTTTTAAGATGGCTACCATGGCAACTATTATGTTCAATTTTTACACCGTTCATGTGCTTTTTTGCAGGGTGAAGAAGACTACCACACGCGTGACCAAGCAGAACCCC
Organism: Triticum aestivum; assembly: GCF_018294505.1. NCBI lineage: Eukaryota > Viridiplantae > Streptophyta > Magnoliopsida > Poales > Poaceae > Triticum > Triticum aestivum. Next base: position 254,632,455 of record NC_057794.1, read on the forward strand.
AGAGACCCACTCGAACGCATTCAATCAAAGCTAGCGAGAGGTGGCAACTCAGATGTTCATGACGCGCCAGTCGACAAAACTGCGGCTGCACCATCCACTATTCCCACTAGCTCTGATGCAAGCGGTCGACCATCTCTACCGGTTGCAGATGTGCAGGCTACAACAACAGGCATCCGTACATCTGGGAGTGATGAGTCAGTATCTTCCAAGACTGCTGAGATATTGCCCACTCTGCTGGCAATGAAGGATGCTGTTGTGACCCATGCCACCCGATTAGCAAGCGTTGAAGTGGACGCTCCCGATATCAACCTAAGCAAGGAAGATTCCCGCTCATCTGATACGGATTCCAAGCGCGTGGGCGGCGGCACTTCGGCGTCCACAAAAGAAGGGGCTGCGACGGCAAGTCGGAATGATATGCCATCCATAGGTGAGACTCTTGGCACAACAGCTCCAGCTTCTGGTGGTCCAGAGGTTGCTATGGCGACCGTTTCACGAGCTGGTCTTCCACCTAGGCGTCGTAGCCCCCGCAAGCAATCTGCAGACATACCCAACGCACCAGTTGTAGCTAGGAGCAGCAGAGATGACTCTGGTTATGTGCCTGCATCCACACTGTTCCCACCATCTGCCAAAAGCAATGTTATGGAGAAAACGGAAGACCGAAGTACAACTGACCCAGGTGGCAAGTCGGACACGATTGACGGAGGTGAATGTCCGGAGCAGACTGCGTCTTTACCCGCCGTGGAGGACCCCGGCTTAAATCTACGCACTTCTAAGCTCCCAGTCAACATTGGTGTCCCCTATAGCCCAAACAAGAAGATTGGCAAGAAAGTTGCGACTGATACCGTTGACAACATGCCCTGCCCTACTAATAAGCCTGATGATTCTGCAGCAGACGAGGCAGAAATGTTTGTTGATCTCTCACCCCTGGATTCTGCCAAGCAAGTTGTTCGCGGTCCGGCTAGTAGGCAAGAGAGGCACCTGATACGTCTCCAACGTATCTATAATTTTTGATTGTTCCATGCTATTATATTATCAACCTTGGATGTTTTATATGCTATTTTATATGATTTTTGGGACTAACCTATTAACCCAGAGCCCAGTGCTAGTTTCTGTTTTTTCCTTGTTTTAGAGTATCACGAAAAAGGAAAATCAAACGGAATCCAATTGACCTAAAACTTCACGGAACTTATTTTTGGACCAGAAGAAGCCCACGGAGTATCGGAGTTGGACCAGGAGAGTCCCGGGCTGCCCACGAGGGTGGAGGGCGTGCCCACCCCCTGGGAGCGCCCCCTGCCTCGTGGACAGCCCGGAGGTCCACCGACGTACTTCTTCCTCCCATATATACCCATATACCCTAAAAACTTCAGGGAGGAGAATAGATCGGGAGTTCCGCCACCAGAAGCCTCCGTAGCCACCGAAAACCAATCTAGACCCATTTCGGCACCCTACCGGAGGGGGAATCCCTCTCCGGTGGCCATCTTCATCATCCCGGTGCTCTCCATGACGAGGAGGGAGTAGCTCTCCCTCGGGGCTGAGGGTATGTACCAGTAGCTATGTGTTTGATCTCTCTCTCTCTTGTGTTCTTGAGGTGGCACGATCTTGATGTATCGCGAGCTTTGCTATTATAGTTTGATCTTATGATGTTTCTCCCCATCTACTCTCTTGTAATGGATTGAGTTTTCCCTTTGAAGTTATCTTATCGGATTGAGTCTTTAAGGATTTGAGAACACTTGATGTATGTCTTGCGTGGGATACCTGTGGTGACAATGGGGTATTCTATTGATCCACTTGATGTATGTTTTGGTGATGAACTTGCGGGTTCCGCCCATGAACCTATGCATAGGGTTGGCACACGTTTTCGTCTTGACTCTCCGGTAGAAACTTTGGGGCACTCTTTGAGGTTCTATGTGTTGGTTGAATAGATGAATCTGAGATTGTGTGATGCATATCGTATAATCATACCCACAGATACTTGAGGTGACATTGGAGTATCTAGGTGACATTAGGGTTTTGGTTGATTTCTGTCTTAAGGTGTTATTCTAGTACGAACTCTAGGGCTGTTTGTGACACTTATAGGAATAGCCCAACGGATTGATTGGAAAGAATAACTTTGAGGTGGTTTTGTACCCTACCATAATCTCTTCGTTTGTTCTCAGCTATTAGTGACTTTGGAGTGACTCTTTGTTGCATGTTGAGGGATAGTTATGTGATCCAATTATGTTATTATTGTTGGGAGAACTTGCACTAGTGAAAGTATGAACCCTAGGCCTTGTTTCATAGCATTGCAATACCGTTTGTGCTCACTTTTTTCATTAGTTACCTTGCTGTTTTTATATTTTCAGATTACAAAAACATATATCTACCATCCATATTGCACTTGTATCACCATCTCTTCGCCGAACTAGTGCACCTATACAATTTACCATTGTATTGGGTGTGTTGGGGACACAAGAGACTCCATGTTATTTGGTTGCAGGGTTGTTTGAGAGAGGCCATCTTCATCCTACGCCTCCCACGGATTGATAAACCTTAGGTCATCCACTTGAGGGAAACTTGCTAGTGTCCTACAAACCTCTGCACTTGAAGGCCCAAAAACGTCTATAAGAAGAAGGTTGTGTAGTAGACATCAAGCTCTTTTCTGGCACCGTTGCCGGGGAGGTTAGCGCTTGAAGGTATATCTTTAGATCTTGCAATTCAACCTTTTTGTTTCTTGTTTTAGCACTAGTTTAGTTTATAAAAGAAAACTACAAAAAAATATGGAATTGAGTTTGCCTCATACGCTTCATCTTTTTAATATCTTTCGTGAGTATGATGGAAAGGAAAATTGTGCTCAAGTTCTAGAGGAAGAATGCATTAGAATGTTTGGCACTAAATCTTTGAATGATGAGCATGATTGCAATGTTCTTAGTATGAATTCTTTGAATATCTCTGATGCTAATGATATGCAAAGCCACAAGCTTGGGGATGCTACGTTTGATGAAGATGATATTTTTAGTCCCCCAAGTTTTGATGTGCAAATTTATTATGATGAGAGCATGCCCACGATCTATGATGATTATTGTGATGACTTGTATGCTATAAAGAATAATGATATCCATGAAACTTGTCATCATGATTTTAACTTTCAATTGGATTATGCCTCACATGATAGTTATTTTGTTGAGTTTGCTCCCACTACTATTCATGAGAAGAAGTTTGCTTATGTGGAGAGTAATAAAAATTCTATGCTTGTGCATCATGACAATAGTGCTTTAGGTGATGGTTATATTGTTGAATTCATTCATGATGCTACTGAAAATTATTATGAAGGAGGAACATATGCTTGTAGGAATTGCAATAATATCAAGTTTCCTCTCTATGTGCTTAAAATTTTGAAGTTATGCTTGTTTTACCTTCCTATGCAAGTTGATTATTGTTCCCATAAGTTGTTTGCTCACAAAATCCCTATGCATAGGAAGTGGCTTAGGCTTAAATGTGCTAGTCATATTCTGCATGATGCCCTCTTTATGTTACAATTCTTATCTTTTATGTGAGCATCATTGAAATCATCATGCCTAGCTAGGGGCGTTAAATGATAGCGCTTGTTGGGAGGCAACCCAATTTTATTTTAGCTCCTTGATTTTTGCTCATGTTTAGTAATAAATAATTTATCTATCCTCTTTTATTATTGAGTTTTTATGTTTTAATTAGTGTTTGTGCCAAGTAGAACCGTTGGGAAGACTTGGGGAAAGTCTTGTTGATCTTGCTGTAAAAAAACAGAAACTTTAGCGCTCACGAGCGTTGCTGCCATTTTTTATTGGAGAGTGCTATTTAGTTAATTGTTTTTCAGATGATTAATAGATAAATTCCTCATGTCCAGCAATTTATTTTAGAATTTTTGGGGTTCCAGAAGTTTGCATTAGTTATAGATTACTACAGACTGTTCTGTTTTTGACAGATTCTGTTTTTCGTGTGTTGTTTGCTTATTTTGATGAATCTATGGATAGTAAAAGAGTTTATAAACCATAGTGAAGTTGGAATACAGTATTTTTAACACCAATATAAATAAAGAATGAGTTCATTACAGTACCTTGAAGTGGTGTTTTGTTTTCTTTCGCTAACGGAGCTTAAGAGTTTTCTGTTAAGTTTTGTGTTGTGAAGTTTTCATGTTTTGAGTAAAGATTCGATGGACTATGGAATAAGGAGTGGAAAGAGCCTAAGCTTGGGGATGCCCAAGGCACCCCAAGGTAATATTCAAGGACAACCAAAAGCCTAAGCTTGGGGATGCCCCGGAAGGCATCCCCTCTTTCGTCTTCATTCATCGGTAGCTTTACTTGGAGCTATATTTTTATTTACCACATGATATGTGTTTTGCTTGGAGCGTCATTTTATTTTTTTTAGTTTTGCTTGCTGTTTGAATAAAGTATCAAGATCTGAAATTATTAAATGTTATAGAGTCTTCACATAGTTGCATAATTATTTGACTACTCATTGATCTTCACTTATATCCTTGGAGTAGTTTGTTGTTGCTCTAGTGCTTCACTTATATCCTTTTAGAGCACGGTGGTGGTTTTATTTTATAGAAATAGATGAACTCTCATGAGTCACTTATATTATTTTGAGAGTCCTAAACATCATGGTAATTTTCTTTGGTTATGAATTTAGTCCTAATATGATGGGCATCCAAGAGGGATACAATAAAAACTTTCATATGGAGTGCATTGAATACTAAGAGAAGTTTGATACTTGATAATTGTTTTGAGATATGGAGATGGTGATATTAGAGTCATGCTAGTTGAGTAGTTGTGAATTTGAGAATTACTTGTGTTGAAGTTTGTGATTCCCATAGCATGCACGTATGGTGAACCGTTATGTGACGAAGTCGGAGCATGATATATTTATTGATTGTCTTCCTTATGAGTGGCGGTCGGGGACGAGCGATGGTATTTTCCTACCAATCTATCCCCCTAGGAGCATGCGCATAGTACTTTGTTTCGATAACTAATAGATTTTTGCAATAAGTATGTGAGTTCTTTATGACTAATGTTGAGTCCATGGATTATACGCACTCTCACCCTTCCATCATTGCTAGCCTCTCTAGTACCGCGCAACTTTCGCCGGTACCATAAACCCACCATATACCTTCCTCAAAACAGCCACCATACCTACCTATTATGGCATTTCCATAGCCATTCTGAGATATATTGCCATGAAACTTTCCACCGTTCCGTTTATTATGACACACTCCATCATTGTCATACTGCTTTGCATGATCATGTAGTTGACATCGTATTTGTGGCAAAGCCACCATTCATAATTATTTCATACATGTCACTCATGAGTCATTGCACATCCCGGTACACCGCCGAAGGCATTCATATAGAGTCATATTTTGTTCTAAGTATCGAGTTGCAATTCTTGAGTTGTAAGTAAATAAAAGTGTGATGATCATCATTATTAGAGCATTGTCCCAGTGAGGAAAGGATGATGGAGACTATGATTCCCCCATAAGTCGGGATGAGACTCCGGGCGAAAAAAAAGAGAAGAAAAAAGAGGCCATAAAAAGAATAGAAAAGGCCCAAATAAAAAAATAAAAAAATATGAGAGAAAAAGAGAGAAGGGGCAATGCTACTATCCTTTTACCACACTTGTGCTTCAAAGTAGCACCATGATCTTCATGATAGTGAGTCTCCTATGTTGTCACTTTCATATACTAGTGAGAATTTTTAATTATAGAACTTGGCTTGTATATTCCAATGATGGGCTTCCTCAAAATTCCCTAGGTCTTCGTGAGCAAGCGAGTTGGATGCACACCCACTTAGTTTCTTTTTGAGCTTTCTTACACTTATAGCTCTAGTGCATCCGTTGCATGGAAATCCCTACTCACTCACATTAATATCTATTGATGGGCATCTCCATAGCCCATTGATACGCCTAGTCGATGTGAGACTATCTTCTCCTTTTTATCTTCTCCACAACCACCATTCTATTCCACCTATAGTGCTATGTCCATGGCTCATGCTCATGTATTGCGTGAAGATTGAAAAAGTTTGAGAACATCAAAAGTATGAAACAGTTGCTTGGCTTGTCATCGGGGTTGTGCATGTTTTAAATACGTTGTGTGGTGACGATGGAGCATAGCCAGACTATAGGATTTTGTAGGGATAGCTTTCTTTGGCCATGTTATTTTGAGAAGACATGATTACTTGGTTAGTATGCTTGAAGTATTATTATTTTTATGTCAATATTAAACTTTTGTCTTGAATCTTATGGATCTGAATATTCTTGCCACAATAAAGAGAACTACATGGATAAATATGTTAGGTAGCATTCCACATCAAAAATTATGTTTTTATCATTTACCTACTCGAGGACGAGCATGAATTAAGCTTGGGGATGCTGATACATCTCCAACGTATCTATAATTTTTGATTGTTCCATGCTATTATATTATCAACCTTGGATGTTTTATATGCTATTTTATATGATTTTTGGGACTAACCTATTAACCCAGAGACCAGTGCCAGTTTCTGTTTTTTCCTTGTTTTAGAGTATCGCAGAAAAGGAAAATCAAACGGAGTCCAATTGACCTAAAACTTCACGAAACTTATTTTTGGACCAGAAGAAGCCCACGGAGTATCGGAGTTGGACCAGGAGAGTCCCGGGCTGCCCACGAGGGTGGAGGGCGCGCCCACCCCCTGGGCGCGCCCCCTGCCTCGTGGACAACCCGGAGGTCCACCGATGTACTTCTTCCTCCCATATATACCCATATACCCTAAAACTTCGGGGAGGAGAATAGACCGGGAGTTCCGCCGTAGAAGCCTCCGTAGCCACCGTAAACCAATCTAGACCCATTCCGGCACCCTGTCGGAGGGGTAATCCCTCTCCGGTGGCCATCTTCATCATCTCGGTGCTCTCCATGACGAGGAGGGGGTAGTTCTCCCTCGAGGCTGAGGGTATGTACCAGTAGCTATGTGTTTGATCTCTCTCTCTCTCTCGTGTTCTTGAGGTGGCACGATCTTGATGTATCGCGAGCTTTGCTATTATAGTTGGATCTTATGATGTTTCTCCCCCTCTACTCTCTTGTAATGGATTGAGTTTTCCATTTGAAGTTATCTTATCGGATTGAGTCTTTAAGGATTTGAGAACACTTGATGTATGTCTTGTGTGGGATACCTATGGTGACAATGGGGTATTCTATTGATCCACTTGATGTATGTTTTGGTGATCAACTTGCGGGTTCCGCCCATGAACCTATGCATAGGGGTTGGCACACGTTTTCTTCTTGACTCTCCGGTAGAAACTTTGGGGCACCCTTTGAGGTTCTATGTGTTGGTTGAATAGATGAATCTGAGATTGTGTGATGCATATCGTATAATCATACCCACGGATACTTGAGGTGACATTGGAGTATCTAGGTGACATTAGGGTTTTGGTTGATTTGTGTCTTAAGGTGTTATTCTAGTACGAACTCTAGGGCTGTTTGTGACACTTATAGGAATAGCCCAACGGATTGATTAGAAAGAATAACTTTGAGGTGGTTTCGTACCCTACCATAATCTCTTCGTTTGTTCTCCGCTACTAGTGACTTTGGAGTGACTCTTTGTTGCATGTTGAGGGATAGTTATGTGATCCAATTATGTTATTATTGTTGAGAGAACTTGCACTAGTGAAAGTATGAACCCTAGGCCTTGTTTCCTAGCATTGCAATACCGTTTGTGCTCACTTTTATCATTAGTTACCTTGCTGTTTTTATATTTTCAGATTACAAAAACATATATCTACCATCCATATTGCACTTGTATCACCATCTCTTCGCCGAACTAGTGCACCTATACAATTTACCATTGTATTGGGTGTGTTGGGGACACAAGAGACTCTGTGTTATTTGGTTGCAGGGTTGTTTGAGAGAGACCATCTTCATCCTACGTCTCCCACAGATTGATAAACCTTAGGTCATCCACTTGAGGGAAACTTGCTACTGTCCTACAAACCTCTGCACTTGGAGGCCCAACAACGTCTACAAGAAGAAGGTTGTGTAGTAGACATCATTACCCAATGGCTTTCACCCCACTGAGTTGTAGCCTTGGCATCGATCGCAGTCAAGATGAACCAGCGGTTCAAGATGCTGTGCCAGTTGCCTTTGCTTTCCCGGCAGGCATGGCCCCAATGATGGCGCAGCCAATGGTTGATGGCAGGAAGGCTGTGAAGTTTGCAGAGCCGATAGTGCAAGGTACATTTTTTGTGTTTATCATTTGTTTCTACATTCTTTTAGTCCGATGTTTGTCACAAGCTTTTTTTGGTTTCTTACTGGTGATTGCAAATCTGATTGGATGCACATGGCAACTGGAGTTGCTGCAACATGGCACCTACATTTGTTGTCATGTTGCAATTCCATTCGCCAAGCACATGGCAACTGGAGTTGCTACAACATGGCAACTTCAGTTCAATGTACTTGGCAGCTGAAGTTGTTGTCACATGGCAACTTTAGCTCAGTACACATGGCAACTGGAGTTGTCTCCACATGGCAACTCACTTTTCTTGCACCTACATTTACATATTTTGCATCCTTTTTCCACAAAAAAACTTGTTTCTGCTTCCAAGTATCCTAACCCGTTGTTTGATCCTTGCAGCCACCCCTGAGGAGATTGCGCCGTCACTTGATGAAGCTTACCGCAGGATTGAGGAGGAAGCATTGAAGAGGAGGTCCTCACGGGGTCAGGGGCAATCAAGTTCTACCGTGCCTGCTGAGTCGGTATCTGAGGATACCGTTAGAAGTGCCACGCCTGGATCTGTGAGACAGCATAGGGTAGCTCATGCACCACTCGCGGGTGACTACGAGCCCGAAGTCAAGGCCACAAAGGAGTAGAACCAGCTGTATGATATTGTCAAGCGTTTTGGAAATGTGAGGTCCAACAGCAAGCACATGAAGAAGCTGAAAGCGTAACGTCCACAGCAAACAACCCCTCATTTGCTTTGCTCTTATTTTTTTTTCTTTTGTTATTCCATCCATGATTTGTTTACGTTTTATTTTTAATTTATTTGAGTAGAATGATTCTTTCATGTTATATCATTTTCATACAGCTCATGTTTGGACAGAACCAAAATCATACAATGTGACGCGACGTACGTCGACCTGGGTGATCTTGCCGAGTCTGTGAGGCCACTTGGCAAAATGTCGAAGAATGTAGTTGCATGTGGGATTGACTTCATCAACAGGCATATGGACATTTGTTCCGACAAGACGATCATGCAGTACAGTGTGACCTGCAAAATATGGGATGGTTATTTCCACCATAAAATCCTGAGGAAGCATTTTGTTGCGCATGATGATTTCAAGCTCACACTGAAGAAATGTGTGAGTGTTCCCTCCTTGTTTGCACATTTTTTTGTCCCATGCTATGTTTTGTCAGTAGCTATGCTTCACATGTGGGCTACATACTGTTTTTTGTGACAGATGTTTCATGTGGCAATAGCTGCCATGTAAAATAAGTTTGACTGCTTTTTTTATGCAACTTATGTGGCAAATTCAATTAGAATAGTTGGCAACTTGTTCATACATGGATGGCAACTTCTTTTAATTAAACATGGCAAATAAACATTCTTTGCGGGCGCATTTTATGGACACTCGCTGCTTTTTCATTCATGTACCTTTAATTGCTTCCGGCAATATCTTTTCAAATCATTGTTCCTACTACATCATTTTGCTGTTTTTGATTTCAACTCTGCTTTTTTCCCTTTATTTTTACTTTTGCAGGTACTGTTCCCCATGTTCCAAGAGCTTGCACCATAGGACCCACATGACAAGTGTGGTCACCACTACACGATTTGCCTTGACCTGAAGAACCAACGTTTTGAGGTGCTTGATTAAATGCGTTCAGAAGATGATGCAGACCTTACTACACATGTTGAATACTTCATCAACAACCTCAAAGAGACATGAACCATCACTACGAAAACTCAAGGGTCCAGATCGGTCATTTTCCAATCGAGTAAGTCGCGACTACGAAGCAAGGAAACCGGTAATTACTATCTTTTTCATGTGTCCTCTACACCAATCCCTAAACCCTTTTTCCACCTCTGCATTGAAGTTTATGATTTTCTGTGTTCTCTTGAGTTGACCTGATTTTTTTACAGGACTGACTGTGGCTTTCACATGTTGGAATACCTTGCAAAGTGGGAAGGCCGACGGGTCCATGTCGTCATAGCTGCAATGGTCATTGAGCTCCGCAAAATATACACATGGAATTGGTTGATGAATGAAGATTTCAACACGCAGTCCAACGCAGAGAGTTCATAGAGGAAGCTGTCAAGAAAGCCAACAAGAAGTACAAACGATCATGTGGTGCTCCATACCGCACGCCCACCTTACATTCTGTTGCCAAGGAATGTAAGGTATTACCTTGTTTTTTCAAAACTATGTTCGTGTACTAAGTTATGACTGCATCTCCCCGTAGCCTAGTATATAGTGGTGGTGTTTGAGCGACATTTCAATATTTTTGTAATATATGTGTGGATGTGAACCTACTTAGGTGTGACAGCAGCTACGTTTATGTTTTTCAATAATATTATGCGTTCGTGGTTGGTAGTACCAGTTTGGTGTCTTGAATGCGTCTATGATGTCTGAAAACATGGCAAATGTAGTTGATCAGACACGGTTAGTGAAAGTTATCATTCTTTTTCGTTTGGCTTTTTGGGGTTTTTTCATTGCTAACTATATCGGTTAGCATGGTAGTTCGTACGCAGCCATAACCGTGCGGTTTTTGCATGTGATTATTTCAACTTGTTTACCACAGTTGGCACACAATACAACATATGTGGACTAAAATGCGTTGACTAAACATGGAAATCTACGCGATGGCAGACTCAGTACAAATAACATGGCATATTCAGTAGAACTAACATGGCAGATTCAGTAGAAAAGGCATGGCAGATTCAGTAGAAAAGGCATGGGAAATTCAGTACCACACACGGGGCAACTGCAGTTATTCATCCATGGCATTTTCCTTCAAATTCTGATACCCCTCCAGAGTCATTCTCCCATTTTTAAAAATTTAGAACATCTATCTTAAAAAAAATGTCACCAACAACCAAGTCATAGTGCTCCAATGTTGCTTACGGATTGCCCGACCCTTTCTTAGTTTTCTTGTGTTTTGCTTGAATCTTCAATCCCGATTTGTATCTTATCTCTTTTGGACGCCCCTTTGTGATGGAATGGGGCGGGTTCCTGATGTGGGTTTGTGTGCTTGCTATTCCAGATCCTACCTCCAAGTTTTCATATGATAGCTGTCGTGGTTCTAAGCCTGACAGTAGAGTGGGGGGTAGGTATGGAGAGGCGAGGTCCTAGCTATGGAGAGGTTGTAAGCACAAAGGATGTACGAGTTCAGGCCCTTCTCGGAAGAAGTAACAGCCCTACGTCTCGGAGCCCGGAGGCGGTCGAGTGGATTATGAATGTACGGATTACAAGGTGCCGAACCCCTCTGCCTGTGGAGGGGGGTGGCTTATATAGAGTGCGCCAGGACCCCAGCCAGCCCACGTAGGAGAGGGTTTAAGGTGAGTTAAGTCTGGGGCGTTACTGGTAACGCCCCACATAAAGCGCCTTTACTATCATAAAGTCTACTTAATTACAGGCCGTTGCGGTGCAGAGTGCCTCTTGACCTCCTGGTGGTCGAGTGAGTCTTCGTGGTCGAGTCCTTCAGGCCAGTCGAGTGAATCCTCGTTGGTCGACTGGAAGGCGACCTCTTCTAGGGGTGTCCTAGGGTAAGTTACTTGGAACAGGTCCATGACCCTACCCTAGGTACATAACCCCATCATTAGCCCCCGAATGGATTGAGGCTTCGAGTGAAGAAGGAGTTGATGTCGTTTCCGATTAACCCTTGCGCTCTAGTTGTGCGCTGTTCTGGATCAAAGAATCTCTTCGTTGACAGGGAGCAATTTGTCTTCGGTCGACTCGATCCATTCTATTTTTGCGTCGAGTGATCTTTCGAGCTTCGACGATCTCCGAGCGACGGATCGCCGGAAACACCGCGTCTGACAGACTGATTTGTTGCTCGCGGATTCCGCGGGGTGCGAAATTTGGGGGCGCGCGCGAAGCGGGGCAGACCGCGGCGTTCGGATGGGACGGGGCATAGACGCCTCGATCTCCGCGCCGCCTTTTTCGCCACGTATCCAGTCCTCATAACTGCTCACAGATATGATTAGATCGACCGGGCCCACATGTCAGCCACTCGGAAGGGACCTTATAAATGTGCCCGGCGAGGATTTCTGTGCTGCGCCTCAGCATTCTCCCTCTCTCCCTCTGCTTCCTTCCTCCCTGCTCAGCGTGCTCGCTCTCGCCCCCGCACCACTTCCCTTCGTGCATCTCACCGGTGACCATGGCCAAGGAGAAGACGGCGGCGCTGGAGCGTGCCAAGAAGGCGTCAGCATCGGAGAAGGCGAAGGGGAGATCCACCAGCCGCAGAGGGTCCTCGTCCAGATCCCGCCTGCCGAAAGGCTGGATCCAAGGAGACTGGATCCAGTCGACCATCACGGAGAAGGACCTCCTCGACATGGCCAACGAGGGCTTGATCCCTCACGGAGCTGCGAGGTTGCCGGGGAAGGAGTGGCAGCCACAGCCAGAAGAGGGTGAGTGTGTGCTTCTGGCCACTCATGTTGATCGTGGGTTTTCCTTGCCGCCAAGCATTTTCTTCCGTGGCTTCTTGAATTTCTTTGGAGCGCAGCTCCACCACTTTACCCCAAACTCCATTGCCTATCTTGCTGCATTCGTGTCCATGTGTGAGGGTTTCTTGGGCTGTCGACCGCACTGGGGTTTGTTCAAACGTATCTTCACGTGTCGCTCTCAGACCGTGAAGAAGGCGAGCCCAGGTGATGAGAAGACCCGAGTCGTCCAAATGTGTGGGGGCCTGGGGATTCAGGTGAGGAATAATAGCACCTTCCCGCCCATGTCCTTTCCCGAGTCCGTCAGGGGCTGGCAGTCGACTTGGTTCTACTGTCAGGTCCAGTCGACGCCAGGGCAGTCGAGTGGACTCCCTCCGTTTACCATGGACCGAGTGAACAAGCCCTCCCCTCTGAAGCTGATTCCGGAGGAGAAAGCCGACGTGAAGATGTTGATGGAGCGCATGGTGCAGTTGGTTCGGGAGGGGGTGACGGGCATGGATCTTCTGGAGGTCTTCCTCAAGCGTCGCATCCAACCCCTTCAATTCCGGAGCCACTGCATGTGGTTGTACTGTGGGCCCGAAGACGAGACGAGAGTCCATCCAGAAGAAGTCGACGATGCCACTCTGGAAAGATGGATGGTAGCCGTTACCGGAAACAGGGACAACCCGCGCGGAGCCAGAAGGATTCCTCCACTCGACCACAACAGCGACCCAAACAAGGTACACTTGCTCTGCTTTCCATTGTGTCCTTGTCGTATTCATTTCTGCTAACCCTGCCGACTGGTCGACTGATCCTTGTTTGGGCATCTGCTAGGCCTTCACCGAGCTGTACTCGATGCCCAATGGGGCACAAGCTTCGACTGAGGAAGGCGAGGCGAGCGGGGGCGAGGCGAGCGGGGGCGAGAGCCAGGAAGAGGAGGAATGGGACTCGGATGCTGCAGGGGATGATGACGACGATGACGATGATGAAGGTGATGAAGATGACATCGAGGACGATGAAGAAGAGGAGGAGGAGGTCGTTCCACCGCGCTCAGAAAGGCGGTCGAAGCTTGTCCACGACCCTTCGACCGAACGTGGTAAGGGGGTTGCGACCGCCACTCAGTCGACCAAGCGCCCTCGGACCACCTCTCCGGCGCCGACTGAAAAGGCGCCGAAGCAGCCCAGGGTGGCCTCATCGAAGCCGACCAAGCTCCTGCCGAAGATGAAGGTGTCCATCCCCACCATATCAGGGTAATTGTGTTGCTCATATTTTCTTATTCTGTGCGAACTTTATCTCTGGTCGACGCTGAGGTTAGTCGACTGATCCTTTGGAGTTGCAGTGCTGCTACTTCTGAGACCTCGGCCCGGGCCGATGACCACGAGATGGAGGATGCAGCAACTTCGAATCCAGGTACTGTGTTCTTAATACCATTCTTAGTCGACTGACTCGCGATCTCTGATCCTGATTCTTCTTCGCAGTTCCGCCCCATACTGTTATCGATCTTCCTGACGACGACGAGGATGAAGAACTGCTGGCACGCAGGAAGAGTCGGAAAACGCCCGCCAGTAAGGTGCCTCAGGATGCGACGGCGCCTGAGACTCTGACTGTGGAGGAAGAGAACACCACTCGACACACGGTGTCCTTCGCGAATCCACTGACGAGTGCTCAGCAGCCCTCCCTCTTCACGACTCACCACGTCCCAGAGGACCAAGCTGGTGCAGCGAAGGAGGCAATACGCCAGGCGGGACTCATGATGGAGCAGCTGAAGACCATCCGGGATGCGAGCCAGGCAGCTTATGACGCCAGCTCTGCCCTCCAAAGCAATGTCCAGGTCAGTCGACCGCTGTTTGTTCTGTTGGATATGCTACCAAAAACTTTTCTTTTCCGGAATTTATATTAGTCACCCACTGGGTGTGTCGAATAAACTCCGTGTTAGCGGGGGCACGCTGAGTGCACCCGCTGGGTGTAGTCCCCAAGGCTAAGGTCGACTGCTGGCAGTCGGCCTTAGGCTTTATGATGTCAATCTTTCTGTCAGTCGACTGGTCGACTGGATTTCGCAAACCAGTGGGGGCACGCTGAGTGCACCCACTGGGTGTAGTCCCCAAGGTTAAGGTCGACTGCTGGCAGTCGGCCTTAGGCTTTATGATGTCAATCTTTCTGTCAGTCGACTGGTCGACTGGATTTCGCAAACCAGTGGGGGCACGCTGAGTGCACCCACTGGGTGTAGTCCCCGAGACTGTGGTCGACTGCTTGCAGTTGATCACAGTCTTAGAGAATGCGTCTCGCACACTGTTTTTTTTTTGAGGTCGACTGGTCGACTTTGTCTTCAACAGGATTAGTGGGGGCACGCTGAGTGCACCCACTGGGTGTAGTCCCCGAGACTACGGTCGAATGCTTGTATTCGGCTGTAGTCTTAGAAACGTGTGTTTTTCCCTTTTCACTCGGAAGTGAGTTACATTTGACGTTTAGTCGATTGGTTCTTCGCAGAACTCCTGTGATCTTGTGGCTCGCTACTCAGAGCTGGAACAAAAACATACTCAAGTCGAGCTGAGCTTGAAGCTGGTTCAGGAGAAGCTGACAAAGGCAAAGGAGGAGACCGAAGGTATGTTTGGTGAGACCCTGACGACTGCTTTTCCCCTTGCTTGTTTCGGCATCTGATCTCGCTGTAACTTGCAGGTAAGGTAAGGGAGGCCCAGCAGAAGAAAGACCTTGAGCTAACTGAGAAGATCAAGCTTGCTGACGAGAAGTTAGCTTCAGTCACCAAGCTCGAACAAGACAATACCAATCTGAAAACTGCTCTTGGGATTGCCAACAAGGAAGTCAGTCGACTGAGAACTGACAAAGCTGCCTTGACCGACCAAGTCAGCAAATTGACTGAGAAGAAAACTGAACTGGAGGCCTTCCTGAGTGGCCTTGCCAAGAAGCTGTTTCTTATGCTTGAAGGTAAACCTCCACGTTTGGCAAATATTTCCAACTGTGGCTTCTTCCATTCGACTATCCCCTTGACTTAGTGATCACCCTTGCAGAATTTTGTCAAAACTTTGAAGAGGAAACCAGCCGACTGGAGCCAAACCTTGATCCTGTCAATTCTCCGGTGAACGACGAAGTTGCCATGGATGTTTTCCGACTGGAGTCTCGTGTCGCAGCTGTCGTGGACTATCTCGCAAGGCTGAAGGCCGCCACATCTCGCATCGACTCGATGCTCTGGCCTGAGGAGACACTTCAGAATGACCTTGAGTCGCTGATGGCCCGCTTGAACGCGATCCCTGGTCGAGTGCAGGAGTGGAAGAAGTCCTCGGCTCGGTGTGGTGCAGATGTCGCTCTGTGTCTGGCCCGAGTCCACTGCAAAGATGCACGAGAGGAGAAGCTGGCGGCCCTTCGGGTGGCAAATACCAAGAAGCACGACTTCAGGTCCTTTATGGAGACTTTCCTTGCAGCTGCCACTCGGATCGCCGACGGAATTGACCTTGATGAATTTGTTGCACCTTCCAGCCCTCCACAGGAGGGGTAAAAAACTTCTTCTGACTCGACACTTTAAATTTGCCTCGGTATGCCGAGTGGAATTGTAACCGACAAACCTTAATGGGCTTGACGCCCGAGCACTTTCGGTTCCTTTAGATATCGATCCAAACTTGAATTTGGCGCTTGAATATGATTGCCTTCGGCTCGGAATGTCTTTTGCAGGTTCAAAGCAAGGTGCCTGTACCGCAATCGACTTATTCTTTAGTCCACTTAGGCGAGCACTGGGCTGCAGCTAAGCCTTCGAGTGAGAGGGTCGCTCTTCACTCGGTAGGATTTTTGTAACTTAGGCGAGCGCAGGGCTGCATCTAAGCCCCCGAGTGAGAGGGTTGCTCTCCACTCGGTAAGATTTTTATAACTTAGGCGAGCACGACGCTGCAGCTAAGCCTCCGAGTGGAAGGCTGGCTTACCACTCGATAGGATTTTGATAACTTAGGCGAGCACGAGGCTGCAGCTAAGCCCTCGAGTGAGAGGGTCGCTCTTCACTCGGTAGGATTTTCACAACTTAGGCGAGTGCTTGGACTGCAGCTAAGCCCCCGAGTGAGAGGGTTGCTCTCCACTCGGTAGGATTTTTATAACTTAGGCGAGTGCTTGGACTGCAGCTAAGCCCCCGAGTGAGAGGGTTGCTCTTCACTCGGTAGGATTTTTATAACTTAGGCGAGTGCTTGGACTGCAGCTAAGCCCCCGAGTGAGAGGGTTGCTCTTCACTCGGTAGGATTTTTATAACTTAGGCGAGCACTTGGACTGCAGCTAAGCCCCCGAGTGGAAGGCTGGCTTACCACTCGGTAGGATTTTGACAAACTTAGGCGAGTGCTTGGACTGCAGCTAAGCCCCCGAGTGGAAGGCTGGCTTACCACTCGGTAGGATTTTGATAAACTTAGGCGAGTCCTTGGACTGCAGCTAAGCCCCCGAGTGGAAGGCTGGCTTACCACTCGGTAGGATTTTGATAAACTTAGGCGAGTGCTTGGACTGCAGCTAAGCCCCCGAGTGGAAGGCTGGCTTACCACTCGGTAGGATTTTGGTAAACTTAGGCGAGTGCTTGGACTGCAGCTAAGCCCCCGAGTGGAAGGCTGGCTTACCACTCGGTAGGATTTTGGTAAACTTAGGCGAGTCCTTGGACTGCAGCTAAGCCCCCGAGTGAAAGGCTGGCTTACCACTCGGTAGGATTTTGGTAAACTTAGGCGAGTCCTTGGACTGCAGCTAAGCCCCCGAGTGAAAGGCTGGCTTACCACTCGGTAGGATTTTGATAAACTTAGGCGAAACGGATTCGCAGCTAAGCCTCCGAGTGAGAGTCTGGCTCACCACTCGATAGGATTTTTACAAACTTAGGCGAAACGGATTCGCGGCTAAGCCCCCGAGTGAAAGGCTGGCTTACCACTCAGTAGGATTTTGGTAAACTTAGGCGAGTCCTTGGACTGCAGCTAAGCCCCCGAGTGAAAGGCTGGCTTACCACTCGGTAGGATTTTGATAAACTTAGGCGAAACGGATTCGCAGCTAAGCCTCCGAGTGAGAGTCTGGCTCACCACTCGATAGGATTTTTACAAACTTAGGCGAAACGGATTCGCGGCTAAGCCACCCACTGAGGGGGAGTTTTTATGTGGAAAAAATAAAAAGTGATGACACAATTATTTCTAAACCCATGAACTACAGAAGTACTTTATTGCAACTCATCCGAGTGATAAAACTTAAGTGTAAAATGGGCGGAGTAGCTCCGCGTTCCAAGCTCGGGGCTCGTCGATATTATGCTCGACATTGTAAAGACGGTACGCCCCGTTGTGGAGAACCTTGGTGACGATGAAGGGGCCTTCCCAAGAAGGAGCAAGCTTGTGTGGTTTGTGCTGATCCACTCGGAGAACCAAATCCCCTTCCTGGAAGGCTCGACCTCTCACATTTCGGGCGTGGAAACGGCGCAGATCTTGTTGGTAGATGGTCGACCGGATCAGAGCCATCTCCCTTTCTTCCTCTAAAAGGTCGACTGCGTCCTGCCGCGCTTGTTCAGCTTCTGCTTCGTTGTAGATTTCGACTCGAGGAGCATTGTGGAGAAGATCACTCGGCAAGACTGCTTCGGCTCCATAGACCAAGAAGAATGGAGTTCTTCCGGTCGACCGATTGGGCGTGGTCCGCAGTCCCCAGAGTACAGATGGAAGTTCGTCGACCCAAGCTCCAGCGCGTGTTTGAGATCACGCATCAGTCGCGGCTTCAGTCCCTTGAGAATCAGTCCATTAGCTCGCTCTGCTTGTCCATTCGACTGCGGATGGGCGACTGATGCGTAGTCGACCCGTGTGCCCTGGGAGTTGCAGAAGGTTCTGAATTCCTCTGAGTCAAAGTTCGACCCATTATCCGTAATGATGCTGTGCGGGACTCCATATCTGAATATTAGTTTCCTGATGAAGCTAACAGCAGTGCCGGTGTCGAGGCTCTTGATTGGTTTAGCCTCGATCCACTTGGTGAACTTGTCGACTGCCACCAGTACATGCGTGAAGCCACTTCGTCCTGTTCTCAAAGGGCCGACCATGTCCAGCCCCCAGACTGCAAAAGGCCAGACGAGTGGGATGGTCTTCAAAGCTGACGCAGGTTTGTGCGACATATTCGAGTAGAACTGACATCCCTCGCACTTATCCACTATCTCCTTTGCCATCTCATTCGCCTTGGGCCAGTAAAATCCGGCTCGGTATGCTTTGGCCACGATGGTCCGGGAGGACGCATGATGACCACAGGTCCCCGAGTGAATATCATTGAGGATGAGTCGACCTTCTTCTGGTGTTATGCACTTCTGACCGACTCCAGTCGTGCTCTCTCTGTATAATTGTCCTTTGATGACGGTAAAGGCCTTAGATCGACGGACGATCTGTCGAGCCTCTTCCTCGTCCTCCGGAAGCTCTTTCCTCAAGATATATGCGACATACGGAATCGTCCAGTCGGGAATGACTACCAAAACCTCCATGATCAAGTCGACCACCGCTGGGACTTCAACTTCAGTCGGATCTGTGGCACTCTTGGGCTGCGGAGTTTCTTCGGTGAAAGGATCTTCTTTGACTGACGGAGTATGTATATGCTCCAAGAACACACCACTCGGAATGGCTTCTCTCTTGGAACCTATCTTTGCTAGATCATCAGCTGCTTGATTTTTCAGTCGGGGTATATGATGGAGCTCCAACCCCTCGAACTTTTTCTCCAGCTTCCTCACTGCACTGCAGTATCCAGTCATGGCTGGGCTTCTCACGTCCCACTCTTTCATCACCTGATTGACCACTAAATCCGAGTCGCCATAGACCATTAGGCGACGGACGCCGAGTGAAATGGCCATGCGCAACCCATATAGGAGGGCCTCATATTCTGCCTCATTGTTGGAGGAATCAAAGTGAATCTGGAGCACATATCTGAGCTTATCTCCTCTGGGGGAAACCAGGACAACCCCAGCACCGGAACCATTCAACATCTTAGAACCATCGAAAAACATGGTCCAATGCTCCGAGTGAACTTCAGTCGGCTGCTGCTGTTCGATCCACTCGGCGAGGAAATCTGCTATTGCCTGGGACTTAATGGCTTTCTTTGCCTCAAACTTGATATCAAGGGGAAGAAGTTCAATCGCCCATTTGGCCACTCGACCAGTTGCATCTCTGTTGTGCAAAATCTCTGATAGTGGAGCGTCGCTGACGACTGTGATTGAATGGTCAGAGAAATAATGAGCAACCTTCTTTGTGGTCATGTATATTCCATACACAAGCTTCTGATAATGAGGATATCTCTGCTTGGATGGAGTCAAGACTTCAGACAAATAATACACTGGGCGCTGAACTTTGAGAGCTTTTCCTTCTTCTTCCCGCTCGACCGTTAGCACAGTACTGACGACTTGTCCTGTGGCTGCGATGTAGAGCAACAGAGGCTCTTTGCTGATTGGAGCAGCAAGCACCGGCTGGGTGGAGAGCAGAGCTTTTAGCTCGGCAAACGCTGCATCAGCTTCTGGAGTCCACTCGAACTTGTCAGCCTTCTTCATCAGTCGGTAAAGAGGCAATGCCTTTTCACCGAGTCGTGAGATGAATCGACTTAATGCGGCCAAGCATCCAGTAAGCTTCTGGACATCGTGCACTCGCACAGGGCGTTTCATTCGGAGAATAGTGCCAATCTTTTCTGGGTTGGCGTCGATTCCCCGTTCGGAAACGAGAAAACCGAGTAACTTGCCACCAGGAACTCCAAATGTGCACTTTGATGGATTGAGCTTGATATCATACCTTCTGAGGTTGGCAAATGTTTCGGCGAGGTCAGCGAGCAGGTCGGAACCTTTTCGTGACTTGACAACAATATCATCCATATAAGCTTCCACATTCCGACTGATTTGAGTGAGTAGACACTTCTGGATCATTCGCATAAATGTGGCTCCGGCATTCTTGAGGCCGAATGGCATGGTGATATAGCAGAAGCACCCGAATGGAGTGATGAAAGCTGTTTTTACTTCATCGGGCCCATACAGACGGATCTGGTGGTACCCGGAGTAAGCATCTAAAAAAGACAACCTCTCGCATCCCGCGGTCGAGTCAACAATTTGATCTATGCGAGGGAGAGGAAAGTGATCTTTCGGGCAGGCCCGGTTGATGTGCTTGAAATCAATGCACATTCGGAGCGACTTGTCCTTCTTAGGAACCATGACGACATTAGCGAGCCACTCGGAGTGGAATATCTCTCGGATAAATCCTGCCGCCAACAGTCGAGCCACTTCTTCACCGATGGCCTTTCTCTTCTGGACGGCGGACCGCCGAAGATGTTCTTTGACTGGCTTTGCAGACGAGTCGACTCTTAGGCGATGCTCAGCCAGTCCCCTGGGAACACCTGGCATGTCAGCGGGCTTCCATGCAAAAATGTCCCAGTTCTCACGGAGGAACTGGATGAGCGCTTCTTCCTATTTTGGGTCGAGTGTTGTGGAGATGCGGGTCGGAGCTGCTTCGGGGTCGGTCGGGTGAATGTGAACAGGCTTCGTCTCACCGGACGACTGGAATGCAGATTCTGTGGCGGGCTTCTTGGATCGCAGCAAGTCACTCGGATCTGCGTTTTGCTTGTATTCTTCGAACTCGACCGCTGTCACTTGGGAATCGGCAATTTTGGAGCCCTTCTGAAAGCACTCCTCTGCCTTTTTCCTATCACCGGTGACAGTGATCACACCTTTGGGACCGGGCATCTTCAATTTGAGGTACACGTAACATGGTCGAGCCATGAACCGTGCATAGGCTGGTCTCCCCAAAATGGCATGATATGCACTTTGAAAATCCACGACCTCAAACGTCAACTTTTCTTTGCGAAAATGCTTTGAATCGCCAAACACTACGTCCAAAGCTATCTGGCCGAGTGACTCGGCCTTCTTCCCTGGTATAACTCCATGGAAGCTCATGTTACTAGTGCTCAGTCGGGACATCGGAATGCCCATACCTTTCAACGTGTCTGCATATAACAGATTCAGCCCACTTCCACCATCCATCAGCACCTTTGTCAGTCGAGTGCCTTCGACAACTGGATCGACCACCAAAGCTTGCCTCCCAGGGGTGGCAATATGAGTCGGGTGATCAGATTGGTCGAATGTGATGGGTGTTTGAGACCACTTCAGATAATTTGCCTTTGCTGGGGCAACCATGTTAACCTCTCGGTTAATCACTTTCAGTCGACTTCTGCTTTCCACATCTGCGAAGATCATCAGAGTGGAGTTGATATGCGGATATCCTCCTCACTGTCCTCTTTGTCTTCGGCCTTGTCCGGCTCCTTCTCCTTGTCCTTAGACTGTTTTCCCTGAAACTGCTGAATCAGGAGTCGACATTGGCGAGTGGTGTGCTTTGGGTAAATGATATTCCCCTCTTCATCTTTCTTCGTGTGAATATGACACGGCATATCCATCACGTCGTTCCCTTCTTTATCCTTTACCTTCTTGGGGTTCCAGGATCCTTTTGGTTTCCCCTTAAACTTTCCTTGAGTCACGGCCAGAGCCTCTCCAGGAGCTGCCGGTTCAGCCTTCCGCTTCTGTTTCCGACTGGTGTTTCCTTTTTCCGACTGACTCGGCTTGTGCTTGCCGCTTCGGAGTCGGTCTTCTTCTTCGCCGTTGGCGTACTTGGTAGCAATCTCCATCATCCGACTCAAGGTCATGTCACCGGTTCGACCAAATTTCAAACTCAGTTCTCTGTTCTTGACACCATCTTTGAAGGCGCATACTGCCTGATGGTCAGAGACATTTTCCACAGTGTGGTGCAAAGTGATCCACCTCTGAATATACTCTCTGAGAGTCTCATTGGTTTTCTGCACGCAGACTTGCAACTCTGTCAATCCCGCTGGTCGCTTGCAAGTCCCTTCGAACGTTCTGACGAACACTCGGGACAGATCTTCCCAAGTGTAAATGCTGCTAGGAGGCAATTGAGTCAACCATGCCCTGGCAGAACCTTCCAACATGAGGGGCAAATGCTTCATGGCCACCTCGTCGTTCCCACCACCGATCTGAACTGCCACTCGGTAGTCTTCAAGCCAAGTTTCAGGCTTAGACTCACCAGTGAACTTGCTGACTCCTGTTGCCAACCTGAAATTGGGGGGGGATAACTGCGGCTCTGATAGCTCTGCTGAAACATTCAGGACCAGAAACATGTACTCGACTGCTCGTGGGCACATCTCTGTCGAGTGCGCCTCGATGGGCTCTGTTCCGGTCGACCAACCCTTGCACGATAATGGATCGCGCGTCGAAGCCTGGCTCTCTGGGGTCAACTGGAACCCTACGCCCTGTACTGTACTGACGCCTATCATCTGGCTGCCGAGGAGCGTAAGACCCACCCCTCGGAGGGGAATAGGGCACTCGACGCCTATCATCTCGGTCGAGTCTGTCGCCATATTGATCTCGCCGATTCTCACGCCCTTCGCGCCGCGGAGGCGATCTGGGGCTGTGAGCCGACTGAACCGTATTCACAGTGACAGATCGACTGTGAATTCTGTTGCGCGACTGAGACACGGCTGAATTCTGATCTCCTGCTGCCCGGAGCAGATCCCTGATCTGCAGCAAACCTCTGCCAGCTTCTGACTGCGAAGGCTGAATGGACTCTGCTATACGGGTCGCAGCTGCTAAATTCTGAATTGGGGTTCGATATACCTGAGTCGGCGGGAAGAGTTGACGTCGACTGGTGTCGGGAACTCGTTGCCGCGCGCGCTCGTCGAGTGCTCGCTGAAGGTTCTCCAGTCGAGTGCGCTCGGCCAAATTGGCCAGACGCGCCTCCTCCAAGGCACGAGCCTCGGGGGTTTCTCCTGCGATGGGAATACGCAGGGGATCCTCGTTCCTGCGGCGAAGCTCTTCTCTTTGCAGAGAGTCGAGTGGCTTGGGCTGGTACTCTTCGTAGCCTCGTGCAGGGTCGCCGCCGTCGCCTGCTCCACCACCACGGGCGAAGCCAGGAGGACTGTGGGGCCCGTCGACCATCAAGATTTCCGCCGCTGGATCACTGCTTCCGCACTCGGATGCAGTCTCTCCGGAGCCAGTCGACTGATCGAACAAGCCGTAGAGAGATTCGTTGGGCTCGATTGCCGCAACTTGTGTAGTGGCCGACTGGCGAGCCACCGTGTGACTCACCCATCGCTGAAGCCTCGACCGGCCTGAGCGCTTGCGCTGGCGGGAGACCGGGAGGGTGGAAGATGGAGGAGCCGACCGATACTGGGTCGATGGTTGCCGCAGCAGAACGCCGCGGACACATGCGCGAAAATGCGTCGCACCGCGGACGGGGAGCGCATCTACGTCGAGTGGAGCCTCCTGGAGCCATGCGGAGTCGTCGGCGATGAAGGTGAGAGCGCCGAGACGGATCTCTTGACCCTCGACCAAAATTCCAGCAGACACCATGATGAAAGTACTCGGAAGAATCGCAACTTCTCCACAAAATCGCTAAAACACCTGCCCCACGGTGGGCGCCAACTGTCGTGGTTCTAAGCCTGACAGTAGAGTGGGGGGTAGGTATGGAGAGGCGAGGTCCTAGCTATGGAGAGGTTGTAAGCACAAAGGATGTACGAGTTCAGGCCCTTCTCGGAAGAAGTAACAGCCCTACGTCTCGGAGCCCGGAGGCGGTCGAGTGGATTATGAATGTATGGATTACAAGGTGCCGAACCCCTCTGCCTGTGGAGGGGGGTGGCTTATATAGAGTGCGCCAGGACCCCAGCCAGCCCACGTAGGAGAGGGTTTAAGGTGAGTTAAGTCTGGGGCGTTACTGGTAACGCCCCACATAAAGCGCCTTTACTATCATAAAGTCTACTTAATTACAGGCCGTTGCGGTGCAGAGTGCCTCTTGACCTCCTGGTGGTCGAGTGAGTCTTCGTGGTCGAGTCCTTCAGGCCAGTCGAGTGAATCCTCGTTGGTCGACTGGAAGGCGACCTCTTCTAGGGGTGTCCTAGGGTAAGTTACTTGGAACAGGTCCATGACCCTACCCTAGGTACATAACCCCATCAATAGCCCCGTGGACGAAGGCACACTTGAGGTGCGGGGGAACTTGTGTAAGGCTTCCTCAGCTTTCCTCTTCTTGATCTCATCAAGCTCTCTTTTCAGTGCCTTCCTGTGTTTTTCTGCAACCCTCGCTGTCTCGTCACTCTTGCACGCTTCATCTATTAGTTCAGCATAGTTCTTTGTCAACACAACGTGCCTCACGGCTTCCATGGTTGACTCTGGTCTCTCATCATGCACAACCAAAACTGCATTTGATGTTTGTGGCCCCAGTGCGTTGTCAGTGTCCCAAGTCCATCGCCGCCGTATGAAATGGCGGGGCATTCGTGTCACCGCGTTCATGTCCATTAATTTTAGTATGTGACAGCACATAATCCCGTCCCGTTCGAATTTGTAGCATTGGCAGTAGTATTCGCCTTCGCTTATCGAGGCCTTCACAAGGTAGTTCCTTCCTTTGTCTCGGTCTTCAGGTTCTGAATCCGACATGCCCAAGAAAGAACACACCTTGAACGTATGTTCGTCCACCTGGTAAGCCGTGTACATGCTGGCACGCTTTATTTCTTTCTGGAATCTGCAAGTTTTTTGTGGTTTTTGTTAAACTCTTATATGATGTTTTGTAGCACCTTATGTCGATGTAGGCTATAACGTAGCAAAGGCATCTAAAATGAATGATGGCATGGAAATCCTGATTTTGTGCCCACATCTGTTCTTGTGTTGTTTGTTTCCATATGGCAACTGCATGATATTTTCACGGCAAATGCATAACATTTTAATTGGCAAGTGCATTACATTCCATCATGGCAAATGGAACTACAGATCATTAAGCATGGCAACTATAGCTGATTTCACACAGCAACTACAGTTCATTAAACATGGCAAGTACAGTTCAGTAAACATGGCAACTATAGTTGACTTCACACGGCAACTACAGTTCATTAAACATGGCAACTAAATATCATGATTACCCTGTACTCAATGGCTACTTTCAACATATTAGCATTTCAAAAAAGCTGGCAACTGCATTGCATTCTATATGGCACCTACTACTTTCATGCTTTGTGCAAATAAGATGGTAACACAACTAACTTACTTGTTAATATTTTTGTTGGTATATGTCTTGCTCATCTGCCTCTCCATTGGTAAATATGTTAGCAATTTAAGTTGCTTGAGCGCGGTGTTTGCTTATTGCTGCAACTCAGATCCCAATATTTTTTGTTGCAAAGTTGTGCATTGCATGGAAAACTACAGCAATGAGTTGCCAGGGCTCACGTACTGCTTCAGAACAGCATTGAACCCCTCACTGCGCTACATAGTCTGCAGAAATGGGAAGAAGCATTGCATGAAGTAGGCCGGCATCCAGTACATTCGCTTCTCCCACAGGCTAGCAAGTGTCTCGTTGTCTTGAACTTGATATGTTTCAATCATAGTTGTCTAGCTCCGTTCAAACTCCTCCACCGTCAAGCTGTGGTCCACGCACAACTCCAATGCCTTGTGCAGCTCTAGACGGTCGGCAAAGAACGGTCCTAGCATCTCCTTGGCCTTCTTTATAATATGCCACCTGCAGTGCCTGTGCACTGCCAATGGAAAGACCCCCTCTATGCCTGGACGCATGCTAAAATCCTGGTCTTGTATAATGTTCATCGGAGCAAGTCCACCCATGCACTCCAAGAAGGTTTTGAACAGCCAAGTGTACCCATCCGTGTCTTCGTTCCGAACGAGCCCGCATCCAAACTGCAATGACTAATTGTGGTTATTTATTCCTATGAATGGAGCGTCGGGCATCTTGTATATGTTAGTAAGATATGTCGCGTCGAACGAAATGCAATCTCGGAAATGTTTGTAGGATCTTCTTGCAGCACCATTCACCCAATACATGTTCCTGACACGGTCCTCATCGTACAATCTTATCCTGTAGAAGAAATCTGGATCTGCTTTTGTTTTCTCATCGAAGTAGGCTATCGTTTCTTTTATATCAGCCAACATGCTCTCTCTATGGTACTTTGACTTTAGGTTTGTGATGTCTGCCGTTATGTAAGGCATGCTACTCAGTCTACCATCTCCGCTATGGATGAGGGACAGTATTTGGACCATTCTTGATGGACCGACGTTACAATCATGTAGCAGCTTTATGAATTTCTTCTCGAGGGGGGTGAATCCTCTGTGGGCGCTCAAATTTTTTACTAGGTCAAACTTCTTTATGAGTTCGGGGTTGTGCTCGTCAAAATATTCAGTGACCACCCACCGTGCTCCATCTACGTTTAGCTTACACCGGACAGGGCATTCCGTCTTGACAATGATACCTCTCTTTCGTTTCGGAACGACAGGCGCAACACCTTTACCCTTCTTGTTCCTTCGTGGCTTGTAGCACCTCATCTCACCTCTGCTGTACTCGTTAGTTTTTCTAATTTTCCTATGGTATTTGGTGTTGACAGCAAACCCATGGAACATTGCATATCTCTGGTAGAATTCCTTGGCATCTTCGAATGAATCAAATCTCTACCCAACATACGGTGGCTGAGGTACCATGATTTCTGATTGCCCATCTTCTTCATCCCCTTATGCTTCGTCATCAGTTTCATCATTCACTTCAGTATTGGTTGTTGTTTCATCTGCTTGAGTGTTGCCTGTGGTGGTGTGTAAAGATGTGCTTGTCGGTATTGCTGGAATGATTGCCATTTCTAACACTGACTCTGCATTGTTTGTGGCAGGATTGTTGGCCGGCTTGTGGAACGCTTCTTCCGCGTGCTCAGAGGATCCCGCAGTAGATGTACCCACGCTGCTGTTGATTGTAGTTGAATGTCCTGCAATAAAAAAAACAGGTACAAGTGTAAGCATTGCTTGAATGGCATGTTTATCGTAACGTAATATAGCAACTGCATGTGATTTGGCATGACACCATTCACACAGCAAGCCATGGAATCTGCATATGGCCATGCATGGCAACTATAGTTTTCTAGTCATGGCAGCTATAGTACAACAAACATGGCAACTACTATTTCTAAGACATGGCAACCATCATCTTTTAGCATCAAAACTTGGATTCTACAGCCATGACAGCTACAGTCCAACATACATGGCAACTACTGTTGGCAAGACATGGCAACCAGCATCTTGTAGCATCAAAACTTGTATTCTAGGTGCGAGCTCACTAGTCAAATGCGATCAATCATGAATGCTGCACACAATCATATAGCAGTTGGCAAATCCTGAAGACAATAGATGACTTTTTGCACGCGACCACTTGGTAGCATTTTTTGTTTGTTTTTTCCACCACCACTGTGACAAATCTACTTTTCCTCCCATGCTTTTCCCACAAAAGCAAATGCACTACTGTTTTTCTGTTTCACATTTTTTTACCTTATTGTGCCGCATGTGTTGATCGTATCTAGTTTGTCATTCCAATTTGATGTGCACTATCTGCAATAGCATTGGCCTACAACTGTGAAGCTTGCCATGAGACGTTTGCCGATGTGGTTCCACCATAACAACCTGTGATCATTTTAGCAGTTGGTAAATGCATGGCAACTGTAGTTTGTACAACATGGCACATGTAGTGATGCATCCATGCCACACAGATTTGTTCACACCTGTCATCCATAGTTGTTTAGACATTTTGCAATCACATTTTATGACCCATGGCAACTGCAGCTGTCCAGGCATGGAAACTGTAGTTGTCTAGGCATGGCAACCCCAATATCACCTATGTTCCTTCTCCTAATTCACTGTCCATAACTTCACTTCATGGACTGAGCTGTGTACGACATTGATGGCAGGTACATGGTTGCCGCCTGATGCCACGTGCTGCATGAAGGTCCTACATTTTCCCATATAACTCGTGAGTCTTTTGCCATCTTTGCAAGTTTAATTTCATGGCCACACCAGTATGTTTCTTTTTCGTATGCGTTACCTTGATTTGCCACATTAACTACTTGAAGTTGGTCGCTCGTACATTTGTCAGCGTTGGCGCCCTATGACTGAACTTGCCATGGTATCCCCCTGAGTGTGGTTGGATCATAAGAACCTGCGAAAAATGACATTGCAGGACATAAGTAGAATGGCACCTTCCTCGTCTCAAACATGGCAACTGTTCCTTTTTTTAAATCATGCATCGTATCGATGCCCGCATACTGCTCTAGTAGTGGCAGCAACGGCTCTGCAGAAATGAGTTGATTGTACTCTGCTACATCCCAAGGGGGCGTTTCCGGACTTTGAGAAAACCAAGGATCGGGGCCGTCTTCGTGATTCATTCTTCCGCTTTTTTCTGCCACTGTGTTTTCTGTCACTACATGAACAAGAACGCATTAATAATCCGCAAAATGCATTCTTGATGTTTGCACATAGAAGATAACACGGCAATCTTATCACATTTCATGCGTAGGCAACCAACACATCATGGCAAGTAGGACATGCACATTCATTCTCTTTTCTAAAATCTGGATGCCATCTATCATTTTGAACCGGTGGCAACAGCCAGTAAAATAGGATGGCAAGCAACAACATAACATGGTGGCAACTAATGTTAGATACAAGTGAAAATTATTTTTTCTCCCTCCCTATGCCAAATTCCTCCTTTCTCTCATTATTTTTAGTGATTCCTGCGCATCCTTCAGAACCAACTGCTCGCATCAAGCCAACCCAGAAGCTTAGCTCAACTCTAGTACAGAATATGGCAGATCTGGCGTATTCTGGTGGGCAAATGTGAATACACACAAAAACCGTGGTGCGTTTGCCCAGACAGCGTGGATCTAGTTGCCATCTTCATGGGCAATCTGCAATTTCAAATTTCTGGACAGAAGAAGGCAGAGAAATAGAAAGAGATCGGAGATCCACCTGTTTTAGATCGTCATCTTGGGAGGGCGGGGTTGGGGGTGTTGGCTAGTGGTGAGGGGCGCTAGGGATCTGATCTGGTTGCCATGGCAACCAGAGAAGGAAGGTGATGGAAGTAGGGGATCGAGAGGTAGGAGACGACGGTGCAGGTCGCACTGGGGATCGAAAGGAGGCTCGGACGACGGGCGTGTTGGCTCGTGCGGGCAGCGCAGTCGTTCGACCGGACGTGTGGGCGATTATGCCACACACCGGACGTGTGGGCTGTGACTGCGCGCACCCGGACGCGTTCGTGCGGACGGGGTCGACTCCGTGCCACACAAGGAGTGCGGCACTACCACCCAATATGTCACACGCGTGGCAGTTATCGGCGTCCTTACGTATATGATCTTTCCCTTATTCGTAAACAAAAATCTCCCTAAAACACCCTATAATTTTGTTTTTCCAAAGGAGTATAAAAGGAGCCTCTTGTCCCGTTTTGTTGTTCATCCTGCGCCTGATCGATAAGATCCGTGCGGGTGTGGGAGAAACTTTTCTTCCGGGAATGTGTCCGTCCGGGACTGCGACGGCGGGGCGGAAGCGCAAAGGTGCGTCCGGTCGCCCACCCACCGGCAGCAAGCGCCGGCGGGCCCCTGAACCGGCGCACGAGGCCAGCGGCTGGGCGTCTCTCCCAACCGACATCGTAGGCCTCGTCTCCGGGCGGTTGCTGGCCGAGGACGTGGACTACCTCACCTTCCGCGCCGTCTGCTCGGGCTGGCGCGCCAGCACGTCCGACCTGGGCATCCTTGCCCTGAGAAAACCACAGCTCCGCCCGCACGGCTGGATCGCGCTCTGCGACGGAGACGGGGCGCCCCTGGACAGTGACGGCGAGATCACCTTGTTCAACACACGCACGGTGTGGCGCCTGCGCATCCGCCTCCCTGACCTCCGGTGCCACAGGGTCGTCAGCTTCACCGACGGCCTCGTCATCCTGCTGCACAAGCGCACCACCGCCGTCCGCGTGGTCCACCCCTTCACCCTCGCCACAGTCCAACTCCCGCCCCTCGCCCCTGCCTTCCGCAATGCAATTAAGGATCGAGAAGCTCTGTTCAGCATGAGCGCCTTCGTCTGCTCTTCACCTACGGCCCCCTTTTCAGTGGTGGCCCGTTTCCCTTGGAGACCCATGGTGCTCTGGACACAGCCAAGCCGACTGAGCTGGGAGGTCATTCACCATGGCATGGTGGAGCTTCAAAACTTCTTGCCCTTCCAAGGCCTGCTCTTCGCGATCACCAAGTGGAGGGAGGAGATAGTAATGGTGTACCCTCCACGCAAAATCTCCATGGCCTACTATTCGCTAGCCGACCCGTCGATATGCCGCGAGTACCTCGTGGAGGTTGTCGGGCGGATGATGCTCGTGCTGCAGCATGGAAACGATGACAGGGCATGTCCAAAGTATGCCTTCAGGATCTTCGAGGTGGACATCTGGCGCCAGAAGCTGCTGCCCATCTGCAATCTTGGCAGTCGGGCTTTGTTTCTCAACACTGATAGATGCCTGTGTGTCCCGACCATGAGCTTGCCATCTCTCTATAGCAATTCGGTTCATTTCTCTGTGCCAAGCAGCCCCGCTGTGATGCATTCTCTGTCGAGTGGGTTGTCCGAGGACCTGGCGGCACTGTGCCGGATACACGACATGAAGGAGGAGACTCGCCCGTCTGTGCGACCTTTCACCATTGCTGATCATCTTCTCACGTATTGCAATCATATGGAGTGGGCGAGGGGGCTCATGTTTCATGAGTACCACCATATACCAGACTCATTCGAGGAACTAAAGGAGAAAATAAAGGCACAATGTTCTCAAGTGCACATTCCGCGTACTGGAACAGGAGGTTCAAAGGCAAAACTTTGCCATATATAATCAAGTGGAAAACAAAACTTTCTTCACAGACAGACTTCTGGCAGATTGTTGTTTTCATGATGAAGTCCCATTATGTCAAGTTTTTGAATTATTCCCCATGTTTCTACGGGCCTATTTATCTCAATGTTGTCTTGCTCTTTCAAAAACTCTCTATTCTCTTGAAGAAGTGGAGTCATTTTAGCAGACATTAGGTAAATATTTTCTTTATTTGGCATTGCCGCATTGGTCATGTTTCTTTGAGCTCTCTCGTTGTATGAAATTTATGACCAAATGTCCACCGTTTCGTCCTTAGATCACCACTCTGTTTGCCTCAATAGCCTTATAGAGTTTGATATAGACGCTATTACCTTTGCTTCAAAATATAAGACTTTTTGGTAGGAATCAAAGGTAGTACTAAATAGTGATGAGTTGCATGAAAACTTTGGTTGCAAGGGTAAAACATGTTGTCTCAATACTTAGTGTCGTGTTGATAAATAGATTGAAAGTTTTCCTCACAAAAAAGAATACTTAGTGTCGCATTGATGAATATATTGGAAGTTTTTTCTTACAAAAAAAAAAGAATGCTTGGGCCGCGTTCGGCTCCTCTCCGCTCCCTGGACAGCGCTCCCGGAGCGGACCAGTCTCCAGCTAATTTTTAAGGAGCGGCTAAAACCCAGCTCTACAGCTCCACGGAGTCAGCTCCACGGAGGGATTCCAAACGGGGCCTTAGTGTCACGTTGTTCTTATCATGATGTTGGAGCACCCGCCTGAGGGTTCACCGCGCAGGAGTGCCCTCCGGCTGTCCGTTCCGCTCGCGGCTCTCGCCGATGCCTCCCTAGCACTCTGCGCTGTCCGTTCCGGGCGCGGCTCCTTGGGATGCTTCGCTGACTCTCCACGCCATCCGATCTCTGCGGCCGGCCTGCACCCGACCTGTTTTCTTCTGGGAACAATGACGCGTGGGCCACAGACACGACCGAGGCCACCTTCCTGCGGGGATTTTCATCGCCCGTATGAGCATTGTGGCGTGCGCTGGTCCATGTCATCAGCGTGTGTTGGGTCGTTTTTCCCGGTATGGTGCGCTACTCGAGTTGTGGTGTCTCGGCGTTTCACGTACCCGTTCCACTGTTATCCTCTGCTCGTGTCAGCCATATGTTTGATTTGCATGCTCGTGTGTGTTGGGTACGCCTGTGCATGTGGGCACAGGACAACTCGAATGCTTGTGTGCCCGGATGGGTGTGTGAGGGGTTGCTTGTTCGGCCATGTATGTCCATCTTGTGCTCAATTGGCCGGCGTGGTATGGGACGTGTAACGTCAGTTGCCATGCGTTGGATAAAAGCGTGTGAGGGCATCTACAATGCATAGACGCTTAATGAGGCGCTTAAAGAGTTTTTTTTTAATATTTAACCCATAGCATCGCTACAAGAGCCTGAGTTTCCAACGCAGGGAGCCTTCCACGGGCGCTCCAATTGGATTTGCTGATTTTTTTAACGCTCCAGATTGCTTTCGCTGCTGCAAAAAGGGGCTAGCGTGGAAAAAAAGAAATGAAGCGCTCGACGACTGGTTTGGCGTCGATGCCAGCCTAAATCCTGGGATCGAACAGGATTAAAGCGAAACTACCAGGAATCAAACCCTGGCGCAAGCGCCTGCATTGTAGATACCCTCATGTGCTCGGTCATTTGGTACCGCCTCACATATCCTTTTTTTCTTGTTTCAATGGCTCTCTCCTTTGATCCATATCCAGCAAGCACAGCAAGTTCCCCTCGCTTCACTCCCCTTGAATGGAAGGGGTTCCGTGAGTGTCAGGACCCCGACTCAATGCCACATCGATCTAGCATGTAACACCTCATATCACTTTGCGGCCTCACGCACGGTATTCCTACGGGTGTCGTCTTACCTTTGCCCGGAACCGTTTGCGCCTTTTGGCACACGTATATGATAGTGTCGCTAGCATCCATATGATAAGGAGCCCGGGCTGACATGGCTAGTCGTAAACCCAAAGTGGCACAAACTTACAGGGACAGGCATCCATGACCCAGCATCGAACGTGTCGGTCATCAGCGAGTGAATCCAGGCTGTAGCACTGGGCTAACAGGACTCCGGTGAACCGGGCTGTAGCGGGCTAACAGGACTCCGGTATCCATCGCGTGACATTTCTCCGAAGGGACAGACACAAGAATGAAGAAGGACACATGCCGGCCGGCCTAAGTGTTCCGGAGCAGTAGCAAGCTACCCTGGCTCGGTGGAAACACTAGGAGACATTTCCCGGTAAGAGGGACTACTAAGGATAAACAACTAGATAGTCAGATCCCACACATACCAAGCATTTCAATAACATACACACAATATGCTCGATATGTGCAAGTACAACATGGCATCACAACATGACTCTACGACTCAAGTATTTGTTCATTAGGCTCCGAGGAGCGGAATATTACAAACATAGGTCTCATGACCCAACATTCAGAGCATACAAGTCAAAACACAAGCGGAAGCTATCATGTCTGAGTACAGACATCTATAAATGAAAAAGGCTGAGAAGCCTGACTATCTACCAAATCCTGCCGAGGCACAAGATCGTAGCTGAGGTAACAAGCTAAACGTCGAAGACCACGTGGAACTACTAGCGAGACTGACGTCTCTCTGCAAAAACATAAAATAGGCAAACGTGAGTACAAATGTACCTAGCAAGACTTACATCAGAACTATCTACATATGCATCATTATCAACAAAGGGGATGGTGGGGTTTAACTGCAGCAAGCCAGCTTTGACTCGGTGGCTATCCTGAACTACGACTGCAAGTAACTCTTTTGAGGTGGCGCACACGAGTCCACATATTCACCATATCAATACACCACTATGGATCCGCTCCCGTCTCCCTACGAGAACGCCATCCATAGCACTCACGCTTATCTTGCGTATTTTAGGGTATCCACTTTCACTTGTCTATGAACTGACATAAGCAACCCAGAAGTCCTTTACCGCGGACACGGCTATTCGAATAGATGATGTTAACCCTGCAGGGTACTTCTTCATACATGTTTCCACCACTTAGCGTCTGCACAAGACATGTGCTCGGCAGACTTCAAGCGAAAGCCGACGTGGGTGTAGACCACGACCTACCTAAACACTCAAGTCTCTAGTCCAGCTTTATCGCCTATTCGGGTTCCATCCATGAGGAGATCCGGCCGGAGTTTCGCTCACAGCCTCAAACGATGTGTGCAGGGTTCCCGAGATACCTAACGGGTATCCGATACACCGTGCCACGTACCTACCGCATCACAGCCCACCCCTACGGTCAGCGCTGTCCACGGCCTCCAGTAAGCTACAAACACCAGAAACTACTTGCAACTCCTGGACAGAGGACTTGGGTGAATAAGAAGTCGAGCAGGGTCATATTTCAGGGCCCAATGTATGGTAGTAGCTGAATCATGGATCACAAACACATAACTCAGTTCCTAAGGACGGCTTCAATGAGACAACCCACCATGTACTCCTACATGGCCTCTCACTGATACCTTTTACCAAATCGTGTTCACACACTTAGCTCACACACAGTAGGACATGCTCACACACCTCTGATTCATTCCCGATGAATCAGACCACACTCAACTCTAAGCAGTAGCAGGCATGACAAACAAGCATGAATGAGTAGGCACAACAAGGCTCAAACAACTCCTACTCATGCTAGTGGGTTTCATCTATTTACTGTGGCAATGACAGGTCATGCAGAGGGTAAAGGGGTTCAGCTACCGCAGCAAGTAACAGATGAATCGTTGTTGTCCTAATGCAGTAAAAGAGAGCAGGAGCGAGAGAGTGGGATTGTATCGGAATGAACAAGGGGGTTTTGCTTGCCTGGCACTTCTGAAGATAGCATTGAGTCTTCATCAGTGTCAACGATCACATCATCGGTACAACGTCTATCGAGGGGGAACAACACCGGCAAACACAGAAGAAACACGATCAATGCAATGCACAATATGATGCATGCTATGACATGGCAATATGAATGTGTTTTGGGCTAATGCACCTAGCTATGATTTAAATGAAGTTGGTTTGAATACATGATTCAAATTCCAACTCCATATATGGTTATTTAAATGCCCTTTATTTTTTTGTCCAAAACAGAGGACAAACATTGTTCAAACATGCATGAAAATGGTACAGATGGGTTCCTTGAATTTTTCTGATAATTTTTCATATAAAATTTATCTCATTTGGAGTTACGGTTGATTTTATATGATTTTTAGAAGTTTGGGGGTATTTTCTGAAATTTCCTGAATTAAAATAAATCCAGAAAATCAATTACTGCGTCAGCCTGACGTCAGTGTGACATCAGCGGGTCAACGGGACACGGTCCGGGTCAAACCTGACAGTGGGTCCCGCGTGTCAGTGTAATTAGTTAAACTAAAATTAATTTAAACTAATCCTAAATAGTTAACAGGGCTGGGCCCCACCTGTCATTGACTCAGGAGAGTCAACCAGGGCCCACCCGTGGTCAAGGTCAACGTCGGCTACACGGGCGTTTAGCCGCCGGCGAGCCCGACGCGGCGGCGGAAGTGAGTTTGGCCGTTTCGGCAACCAAACGAGCCGCGGAGGGTGGCTATGGATAGCTGGGAACATGCCGCAGCTTCTGGTGGAGTCGGTTGGGGTCGGGGCGGCCGGAATCGGCGCCGGCGACGACCTAGGTGGCCGCCGGAGTTCGGCCGAGGTCGAACACGGCGCTGCGGTGCACTAGAGGGGAAACGGAAGGGCTCTGCGGGCTCCTGGGAGGGCGGCGAACTTGGTAACATGCTCGGGCGCAAGCTGGGGTGGCCCTGGCCACGGCAGCGCCATGGCCGACGGCGAGGAGCAATCGGCTCCGGTGAAAAGGGCGGCTAGAGTGCGGGAACGAGCGCGGGGAGGAGGGGGAATGGAAGAGGAGCTCACAACGGATCCGGTAGAGGCAACGGCGAGGCCGGGGAGGGGCTGGAGCTCGCGAATCCTCGAAAGTTCGCCGGCGGCCGAAGGTTGGGGACGAGCTCTGGGAAGACGCTACAGGGCTCCTGTGGTCGAATGGGTTGGTGTGGAGGACGCAGAAGGCGATGGCGGTTCCGCTGGACTCATCGGAGAGGCACGGGGTGGACGGTGGCCGCGGTGGTGCTCGTCGGCGGTGGCGGGTGTGTTCGGTGGCTGCGTGCGAGAGAGCCAGAGGAGGAGAGGAGCTCGGGGAGAGAGTGAGAGGCCTGGGGGGCGCGTGGCTGTCTCCGGCGTCGCTAGAAGGGGCCGGGGAGGAAGCAGGAGGTGGCCAGGGGCGAGCGTGCGCGCGGGCGACACGCCTCTGTCCTTCTGGCGAGGGAGGAAGACGACAGGGGGGGAAGCGGCGGTGGGCTGGGCCGTGCTGGGCCGGTTGGTGGCGCCAGGTAAGTGGCTGGAGGAGCTGGGCCGGGTAGGTTTCTCTCTCTCCTTCTTTTTACTTATTGTTTTCTATTTTTTCTTCCTCTGTTTTGATTTCGTTTAGCAACTAAATCATTTTAATAAATTCTGTAGGTTTTTATGTGGCTTGCTAAAATATATACAAAGCCACTCACAAACTTCCAGAATTATTGGAGTCATATTTAATATATATTAAATATAAATCCAAAGCAAATAGTTATTGGATTAATTCAAATGGCCAAAATAAATATCTCTGTGACTCCAAAAATATTGGTTTGAATTTTACCTCTTACCAATATTTTTATGGAATAACAGGAACATTTTCTTGGACTCATTTGAGAAGATTTCAATGTTGGTTATTTTTAGAGGTTTCCTGAGGCTTTTTGAAAATTCCTCAATTCAAATTTCATTTGAATTTAAACATGATGCACACATGGAAGCAAGCATAGGTCAGGCCAGAACTAGGGATGTGACAACTCACCCCCACTAAACAAGAATCTCGTCCCGAGATTCAAGACGCGAGGTAAGAAGACAAAGGGGACACTAAGTAACACAAACTTCATGATCCAACTGCCTTCTCGAGGTTGTTGGTTGTCCGGCTCAAATTGAACTTGATGTCTTGCCTTTGAAATCTCCATCCAACATGACGATGACAGAAGGAAACTCTACGGAATCGATCTTCTCAAAGATCGGACAACTCGGGATCAACTCACGAAAGGAAACATAGCAACATCTCTCGAGCTGAGACACGAAGCACACATCCATAGGAATGGAGTGAAGCAGATGACGAAGGTTCACTAGGTAGACAACAATTTCACGCTTAAGAAGGTGGTAATCGGTTGTCAGCGCAACGAGGAGTTGAGTTGCCATGATACCACAACGAGGCATCTTAAGGATGGTGACTCGTAGATATATCCCCTTAAGTGGCAAAAAGAATTACCTTTGATTCAGAGATCATTGAAACTCTTTAAACCAGCCTAAGGCAATTCTCGAGCGATCGTTTGGAGGCGGTCGGTAGAATGGCATACTCGGACTTGGATGATGTGGATTACCTTGTTGAAGACAACGTAATGGATGAATTTGCTTACCACCGGAAATGGAAGAGACCCATGGTAGAATGGCACATTGGCGGTGCAAGCTAGGAACAAAATGCAAATGCTGGGAATGATTCTGGTAACTGGGGAAGAACCCAACAATAGAGAGTGAATTCACTGTTTGAAAAGGTCATAGCATTGCCGAGGAAACTGAGAGCACTATACAGTTAATGCCGACGATCAAACCTAGCACTTGCGTGTGCTCTCAAGAACTTGAGCATTTCCATAATCATCAAGATTTTACCAATATCCGTGTCAAGGATCCTGGCAACACAACTTGCTACCATGATGAATGATGATGGATGATGCAGATGCAAAGGAAGATAACACTTTCTCAGATTTCACCCTTGGCGGGGCCAAGGAAATAAAATCTGGATGATCGACCGAGAGATATTTAGCACTCCGCTTCTAATGTTCTCCTTGATGTGCTAGTGTATCCCATTCATAGATATGGTTTGATATCTAGAACATCAAGTAAAAGGTCGGACTTCGGAACACAAAAATCCCTAAGGAACAACTAGGGAGTAGATCCTACGAAATCCTTATGGGGAGGTGGCCAACTTCTTCTATCAAGATACTACAATAATAGGTCTTCCGGCTAGGTGTGTTGGCCACGACATCCACCTTACCGGTTATCGAGGGACCAATATTATAGTTCTCGGGAAATGTTCCAACCATCATAACTGCCTGAGATTCAGATCTGGTTGGTGTCAGGATATTCCAGACTCATCGAGTCTAGGAAGAAAAATGAAAAGTTTGCAACACAAATCGACGAGATGACGTTGCGAGATTCTCGGGGAGTGAACTACGATAGCAAGCTCCAAAACATGAGCTGGTTTTGCTACACACATGTGAACATGTTGTCCCAGACAAACATGATCACATGGTAGTCTTACAATAAAACACTACCGAGTTCCGGTGGGGAACCATCATCGAGGATATCAAAGTCCTTACGTAAGGTATACTCTTAAGAAGGAGCTTCTTCTCCTTGAACAAATCAATCAGTGGCTTGGTGTACTAGGGGTACATATAGAATGAAGATGATCAGTCTATCAGACCATAGAATACTTCGCACATGCATGACTGACTTGGGATGATTCCAAAGAAAACAAAAACAATCTTTCTCGAACTCACGGCGACAGCTTGCACCAATGCACGTGAATCAGAGGAAATCACTTCTTTTATCCAAGCATATTCTTCATGAACGAAACACGAAGATAATGCTTACAAAAGTTTCCAGTACTAGCTTAATGTTCAGCAAAATCATGGAGGAGATAAGGATGTTGTCAATGGGCTCAACAACAATTCATCTAGGTTTCCATGGAGATGGAATTCCATAACTATGTGAACAAGGTGATAGTATTGGTCAGACCCAAAAGACATAATGGTGTATGCTCGAGGGAAAATCCACGAGTAAGACAACATTACGAACATCGTTGGTTCTGATTTGATTTGAGAATAGCCCATACTCAAATCAAAGTTTTGGCAAGACAATAGCTCCAACAACTGGTCTCAAGGATCAATTGATGAGGATACCATCTTTCTTCAACACACATACAAGACATCCCTTAAAATGAACTAAGTCGGACAAGCTTCCATCTTCCAACTCTCCAAGTTGTTGTTTAGCTTGACCAAAGCGCTCAGGGGTACCCAACACAGACTCTTGGAGAAGGGGTGGTTTACAAGGAACCAACTTGATCACGAGCTCAACATAACAGTCAGGTGACAGCCTGGTAATACTTCCGAGAAGATATTCGGAAAATTACGAACCACCAATATGTTATTAAGCTCGAGAAAGACCTTGCTTTTCAGGGCAAGATGATATGATCAAAGAAGCGAGGGATTGAAATAAACCTAACTTAATGATCGAGGAGTGCACCAAAAATAAAGACTAGCTAGCACGAATAGTCTTAGAATGATGATTCAAGAACCAACACGCTAAGAATGAAATTATTGTCCTTTAACTACCAAGCAACAAGGTTGCTAGGAGTATTGATTTCACACACCACGATTCACTTGTCGGCATTCCGGTTACAATAACACAGGAACCGAGGAATGAGCAATGATGGCAAGAAGTATCACTGTACCAAGAGTTCATAGGATGGTGTGCAATTCCTATAACAATCCCGATATAAAGATGGTAATACTCCAAGGTAGAGCAGAACAAAAGCTGGATTAACAATTTGATCTGCGGAGCACAACTTCTTTGACCCGATCCTGGATATGGATGAGGTACTGGAGTTTGTTTCTCCTAGTCATTCCAGAATAGAATGGCTCGACGGACCACAAGAATAATAAGCATCAATAAACGAATGCACGCATACTCTGGACTATCAATGGATAGATGAAGACTGTAATACAACTAAAGAGGGACAACTCAATGGAACATACAATTTTCTGAGTTGTAGATACATGGATTAGTATGCCGAACAAATTCAGCATATTTCTTCCGGATAACCCATGCTGAAAAGGAAGGACATGCAGATTCACAATGTGGAATGGAGAACTCATCAAGAGCACTCTGGTTGTGATCTTTTGGTTCAAAAGAACTCCTGCCAAGAATGGTTCATGGTATTTGGAAGAAGGAAATACCACGGACCTCGAGGACTATCGAAAAATTACTAATATCCTAAAGGAACTAGCAAACACTATCAACATGAAGTAAGTAGAGTGAATCTCGGGTTCAAGAACCCAGGAATAGAATGCCTACTAACTAAATGGCATCACGGGATGCTTTCGATAATGACGGCCAGAATCATCACACTGGAAACACAGATCATGGCTAGACCACTAGATGATCCCCTAAGCACTTAGGGTCATAATTATTAACTCCAACATATATGTCGAGGCAATAAAGTACCTCAACTCACTAATTTGTGTGATTAATCTGACCAAAAGGACATCGGGAACGGGAAGAAGGGATTTGCAAATGCATCAGACTGTTTAGAAACCTGGGATGACTCGGACGGCATAACGGTTGTAAATGCTCAGAAAAGATTTGAGACATTCAGAAAAATGGTGGCATAACCACTCGGAAGCACAACATCAAGGTTTCGAGATCAACAGTTAACGTACGGAAGTAGCAGAAACTGAACAGAGGCTTAAGTCCAACAATTCTATAAGTCTACGGATTAGTAACACGTGATCCAGATAGAAAGAAGAGAAAGCCTAGTTCCTTAACCACGTAGGAAATATAAGTTGACTCAGATCAGAAGGGCATAAGGTATAAGGAGTAAAAAGAGCCTTACGTTCCATCCCACAATCAATTCCCTTATATAACTAAAGAATTTCTAGACTCAACTTCGACCAGTTTGGCTTGGTAATCCTACAGGCAGTCAAGCTCTGATACCAACGCTGTCAGGACCCCGACTCAATGCCACATCGATCTAGCATGTAACACCTCATATCACTTTGCGGCCTCACGCACGGTATTCCCACGGGTGTCGCCTTACCTTTGCTCGGAACCGTTTGCGCCTTTTGGCACACGTATATGATAGTGTCGCTAGCATCCATATGATAAGGAGCCCGGGCTGACATGGCTAGTCGTAAACCCAAAGTGGCATAAACTTACAGGGACAGGCATCCATGACCCAGCATCGAACGTGTCGGTCATCAGCGAGTGAATCCAGGCTGTAGCACTGGGCTAACAGGACTCCGGTGAACCGGGCTGTAGCGGGCTAACAGGACTCCAGTATCCATCGCGTGACATTTCCCCGAAGGGACAGACACAGGAATGAAGAAGGACACATGTCGGCCAGCCTAAGTGTTCCGGAGCAGTAGCAAGCTACCCTGGCTCGGTGGAAACACTAGGAGACATTTCCCGGTAAGAGGGGCTACTAAGGATAAACAACTAGATAGTCAGATCCCACACATACCAAGCATTTCAATAACATACACACAATATGCTCGATATGTGCAAGTACAACATGGCATCACAACATGACTCTACGACTCAAGTATTTGTTCATTAGGCTCCGAGGAGCGGAATATTACAAACATAGGTCTCATGACCCAACATTCAGAGCATACAAGTCAAAACACAAGCGGAAGCTATCATGTCTGAGTACAGACATCTATAAATGAAAAAGGCTGAGAAGCCTGACTATCTACCAAATCCTGCCGAGGCACAAGATCGTAGCTGAGGTAACAAGCTAAACATCGAAGACCACGCGGAACTACTAGCGAGACTGACGTCTCTCTGCAAAAACATAAAATAGGCAAACGTGAGTACAAATGTACCCAGCAAGACTTACATCAGAACTATCTACATATGCATCATTATCAACAAAGGGGATGGTGGGGTTTAACTGCAGCAAGCCAGCTTTGACTCGGTGGCTATCCTGAACTACGACTGCAAGTAACTCTTTTGAGGTGGCGCACACGAGTCCACATATTCACCATATCAATACACCACTATGGATCCGCTCCCGTCTCCCTACGAGAACGCCATCCATAGCACTCACGCTTATCTTGCGTATTTTAGGGTATCCACTTTCACTTGTCTATGAACTGATATAAGCAACCCAGAAGTCCTTTACCGCGGACACGGCTATTCGAATAGATGATGTTAACCCTGCAGGGGTGTAC
This sequence comes from Triticum aestivum, assembly GCF_018294505.1. NCBI lineage: Eukaryota > Viridiplantae > Streptophyta > Magnoliopsida > Poales > Poaceae > Triticum > Triticum aestivum. The sequence goes on from NC_057794.1 coordinate 254,674,817, forward strand.
TTCTTCATACATGTTTCCACCACTTAGCGTCTGCACACGACATGTGCTCGGCAGACTTCAAGCGAAAGCCGACGTGGGTGTAGACCACGACCTACCTAAACACTCAAGTCTCTAGTCCAGGTTTATCGCCTATTCGGGTTCCATCCATGAGGAGATCCGGCCGGAGTTTCGCTCACAGCCCCAAACGATGTGTGCAGGGTTCCCGAGATACCTAACGGGTATCCGGTACACCGTGCCACGTACCTACCGCATCACAGCCCACCCCTACGGTCAGCGCTGTCCACGGCCTCCAGTAAGCTACAAACACCAGAAACTACTTGCAACTCCTGGACAGAGGACTTGGGTGAATAAGAAGTCGAGCAGGGTCATATTTCAGGGCCCAATGTATGGTAGTAGCTGAATCATGGATCACAAACACAGAACTCAGTTCCTAAGGACGGCTTCAATGAGACAACCCACCATGTACTCCTACATGGCCTCTCACCGATACCTTTTACCAAATCGTGTTCACACACTTAGCTCACACACAGTAGGACATGCTCACACACCTCTGATTCATTCCCGATGAATCAGACCTGACTCAACTCTAAGCAGTAGCAGGCATGACAAATAAGCATGAATGAGTAGGCACAACAAGGCTCAAACAACTCCTACTCATGCTAGTGGGTTTCATCTATTTACTGTGGCAATGACAGGTCATGCAGAGGATAAAGGGGTTCAGCTACCGCAGCAAGTAACAGATGAATCGTTGTTGTCCTAATGCAGTAAAAGAGAGCAGGAGCGAGAGAGTGGGATTGTATCGGAATGAACAAGGGGGTTTTGCTTGCCTGGCACTTCTGAAGATAGCATTGAGTCTTCATCAGTGTCAACGATCACATCATCGGTACAACGTCTATCGAGGGGGAACAACACCGGCAAACACAGAAGAAACACGATCAATGCAATGCACAATATGATGCATGCTATGACATGGCAATATGAATGTGTTTTGGGCTAATGCACCTAGCTATGATTTAAATGAAGTTGGTTTGAATACATGATTCAAATTCCAACTCCATATATGGTTATTTAAATGCCCTTTATTTGTTTTGTCCAAAACAGAGGACAAACATTGTTCAAACATGCATGAAAATGGTACAGATGGGTTCCTTGAATTTTTCTGATAATTTTTCATATAAAATTTATCTCATTTGGAGTTACGGTTGATTTATATGATTTTTAGAAGTTTGGGGGTATTTTCTGAAATTTCCTGAATTAAAATAAATCCAGAAAATCAATTACTGCGTCAGCCTGACGTCAGTGTGACATCAGCGGGTCAACGGGACACGGTCCGGGTCAAACCTGACAGTGGGTCCCGCGTGTCAGTGTAATTAGTTAAACTAAAATTAATTTAAACTAATCCTAAATAGTTAACAGGGCTGGGCCCCACCTGTCATTGACTCAGGAGAGTCAACCAGGGCCCACCCGTGGTCAAGGTCAACGTCGGCTACACCGGCGTTTAGCCGCCGGCGAGCCCGACGCGGCGGCGGAAGTGAGTTTGGCCGTTTCGGCAACCAAACGAGCCGCGGAGGGTGGCTATGGATAGCTGGGAACATGCCGCAGCTTCTGGTGGAGTCGGTTGGGGTCGGGGCGGCCGGAATCGGCGCCGGCGACGACCTAGGTGGTCGCCGGAGTTCGGCCGAGGTCGAACACGGCGCTGCGGTGCACTAGAGGGGAAATGGAACGGCTCTGCGGGCTCCTGGGAGGGCGGCGAACTTGGTAACATGCTCGGGCGCAAGCTGGGGTGGCCCTGGCCACGCGGCACCATGGCCGCGGCAAGGAGCAATCGGCTCCGTGATTAGGGTGTACTAGAAGGGGCGTTTCGCAGCGAAAGAGAGGGGAAAGACGCAGGGCTCACGGTAGAATCACGAAGCGATCTCGGGTAGACGGGGCGTGCCTGATGGATGACGAATCGTCGAGGGTGATCGCCGACGACCGAAGCTTGAAAACGGAGTCGAGCGGGTCGCTTGGGTGCGTCCGGCCGGCTCGGGGCTTGCTCTAGGAGGTGTTAATGGATCGGTTCCGCTGGACTCATCGGAGAGGCACGGGGTGGACGGTGGCCGCGGTGGTGCTCGTCGGCGGCGGCGGGTGTGTTCGGTGGCTGCGTGCGAGAGAGCCAGAGGAGGAGAGGAGCTCGGGGAGAGAGTGAGAGGCCTGGGGGGCGCGTGGCTGTCTCCGCGTCGCTAGAAGGGGCCGGGAGGAAGCAGGAGGTGGCCAGGGGCGAGCGCGCGCGGGCGACACGCCTCTGTCCTTCTGGCGAGGGAGGAAGACGACAGGGGGGGAAGCGGCGGTGGGCTGGGCCGTGCTGGGCCGGTTGGTGGCGCCAGGTAAGTGGCTGGAGGAGCTGGGCCGGGTAGGTTTCTCTCTCTCCTTCTTTTTACTTATTGTTTTCTATTTTTTTCTTCCTCTGTTTTGATTTAGTTTAGCAACTAAATCATTTTAATAAATTCTGTAGGTTTTTATGTGGCTTGCTAAAATATATACAAAGCCACTCACAAACTTCCAGAATTATTGGAGTCATATTTAATATATATTAAATATAAATCCAAAGCAAATAGTTATTGGATTAATTCAAATGGCCAAAATAAATATCTCTGTGACTCCAAAAATATTGGTTTGAATTTTACCTCCTACCAATATTTCTATGGAATAACAGGAACATTTTCTTGGACTCATTTGAGAAGATTTCAATGTTGGTTATTTTTAGAGGTTTCCTGAGGCTTTTTGAAAATTCCTCAATTCAAATTTCATTTGAATTTAAACATGATGCACACATGGAAGCAAGCATAGGTCAGGCCAGAACTAGGGATGTGACAACTCACCCCCACTAAACAAGAATCTCGTCCCGAGATTCAAGACGCGAGGTAAGAAGACAAAGGGGACACTAAGTAACACAAACTTCATGATCCAACTGCCTTCTCGAGGTTGTTGGTTGTCCGGCTCAAATTGAACTTGATGTCTTGCCTTCGAAATCTCCATCCAACATGGCGATGACAGAAGGAAACTCTACGGAATCGATCTTCTCAAAGATCGGACAACTCGGGATCAACTCACGAAAGGAAACATAGCAACATCTCTCGAGCTGAGACACGAAGCACACATCCATAGGAATGGAGTGAAGCAGATGACGAAGGTTCACTAGGTAGACAACAATTTCACGCTTAAGAAGGTGGTAATCGGTTGTCAGCGCAGCGAGGAGTTGAGTTGCCATGATACCACAACGAGGCATCTTAAGGATGGTGACTCGTAGATATATCCCCTTAAGTGGCAAAAAGAATTACCTTTGATTCAGAGATCATTGAAACTCTTTAAACCAGCCTAAGGCAATTCTCGAGCGATCGTTTGGAGGGGGTCGGTAGAATGGCATACTCGGACTTGGATGATGTGGATTACCTTGTTGAAGACAACGTAATGGATGAATTTGCTTACCACCGGAAATGGAAGAGACCCATGGTAGAATGGCACATTGGCGGTGCAAGCTGGGAACAAAATGCAAATGCTGGGAATGATTCTGGTAACTGGGGAAGAACCCAACAATAGAGAGTGAATTCACTGTTTTGAAAAGTTATAGCATAACCAAGGAAACTGAGAGCATCCCAGTTAGTGTCGATGATAACACCTAGCGCTTGCGCGTGCTCTCAAGAACTTGAGCATTTCCATAATCATCAAGATTTTACCAATATCCGTGTCAAGGATCCTGGCACACAACGTACTACCACGATGAATACTGACGGACGATGCGGATGCAAAAGAAGATAACACTTTCTCAGATTTTAACCTTAGCGAGGCTAAGGAAACAAAACCTGGATGATCGACTGAGAGACATTTAGCACTCCGCTTCTAATGTTCTCCTTGATGTACTAGCATATCCCATTCCTTGAAATGGTCTGGTATCTAGAACATCAAGTAAAGGTCGGACTTCGGAAACACAAAAATCAAAGGCATAACTAGGGAGTAAATCCTACGAAGTCCTTATGGGGAGGTGGCCAACTTCTTCAATCAAGATACTACAATAATAGGTCTTCCAGCGGGGTGTGTTGGCCACGACATCCACTTTACCGGTTTCCGAGGGACCGATATTATAGTTCTTGGGAAATGTTCCTAACCATCATATCTGCCTGAGATTCAGATCTGGTTGGTGTCAAGATATTCTAGACTCATCGAGTCTAGGAAGAAAAATGAAAGTTTGCAACACAAATCGACGAGATGACGTTGCGAGATTCTCGGGGAATGAACTACGATAGTAAGCTCCAAACATGAGTTGGTTCTGCTACAAACATGTGAACACGTTGTCCCAGACAAGCATGACCACGTGGTAGTCTTATAATAAAACACTACCGAGTTTAGGTGGGGAAACAATCAACAAGGATATCGAAGTCCTTGCATAAGGCATGCTCTTAAGAAGGAACTTCTTCTCCTTGAACAAATCAATCGGTGGCTTGGTGTGCTCGGGACACATATGGAATGAAGGTTGCAAGTCTCCAGACCACAGAATACTTCGCACGTATGCATGACTGACTTGGGATGATTCCAGAGGAAGCAAAACTAACTTTCTCAAATTCACGGCGGCAACTTTCACCAAATGCACGTGTATAAGAGGAAGTCACTCCTTTCATCAACAAATACTTCATGAGCTAGCATGAAGAAAATGCTTTCAAAAGTTTCCAACACTAACTTGTTGTCCAACAAGATCATGGAGGAGATAAGGATGTTGTCAATGGGCTCAACAACAATTCATCTGGGTTTCCTTTTAAAAGGAATTCCATAGTTAAGTGAACAAGTGATAGCATTGGTCAGACCCAAAAGATATAATGGTGTATGCTCGAGGGATCAACCACGAGTAAGACAACATTACGGATATCATTGGTTCTGGTCTGATTGGATGATAGCCCATACTACAATCAAAGGTTGGATAAGATGATAGGTCCATTAACTGATCACGAGGGTCAGTCGATGAAATATCAACTTTCTTCAACACACATACAAGACATCCCTTATAATGAACTATATCGGACAAGCTTCTATCTTCCAACTCTCCAAGTTGTTGTTTGGCTTAACAAACTAGCTCAGGGGTATCCAACACAGATTCTTGGAGAAAGGGTGGTTTACAGGATAAACCAACTTGATCACGAGCTCAACATAACAGTCAGGTGACAACCTGGTGATACTTTCGAGAAGATATTCAGAAAATCATTAACCACCGATATGTTACTAAGCTCGAGAACAATCTTGCTTTTCAGGGCAAGACGATATGATCAAATGAGCGACGACTTGACAAAATCCTAACTCATCAATCGAAATGTGCACCAGGAAGATGGACAAGGTAGCACGATCAATCTTAGAATGATGATTCAAGAACCAACACGTTAAGAATGAGGTTATTGTCCATTTAACTACCAAGCAACAAGGTTGCTAGGAGTATTGATTTCACACATCACGATTCATTAGTCGACATTCCGGTTATAACAACACGGGAACCGAGAAATGAATAATGATGGAGAGAAGTATCACTGCACCAAGAGTTCATAGGATGGTGTGCAATTCCTACAATAATCCTGATATAAAAGATGGTAACACTCCAGTGTGGAACAGAACAAAGACTGGATTAGTATTTTGATCTGCGGAGTACAATTGTTTTGACCCAATCCTAGATATGGATGAGGTACTGGAGTTGGTTTCTCCTAGTCATTCCGGAGTAGAATGGCTTGACGGACCACAAGAGTAATAGGTATCGATGAATGAATGCACGCATACTCTTGACTATCAAATGATAGACAGGGGTCAGAATACAACTAAGAGGGACAACTCAAAGAACATATAATTTTCTGAGTTACGGATGCATAGATTAGTATGTCGAACCAAGTTCAACATGTTTCTTCCGGATAACCCATCCAGAAGGTTAGGACTGGCAGAGTCACAATATAGCATGGAGAACTCATCGAGAGCACTCCCGTTGTGATCCTTAATCCAACAAACTTCTGCCATAAGTGGTTCATAGTATTTGGAAGAAGGAAATACCACGGACCTCGAGGACTATCGCAAAGGTTACTAATATCCTAAAGGAACTAGCAAACACTATCAACATGAGGTAAGTAGAGTGAATCTCGGGTTCAAGAACCCAGGAATAGAATACCTACTACTAAAGTAGCACCACGAGATGCTTTCGAGAATGATGGCCAGAATCATCACACTGGAAACACAAACATGCTAGATCACTAGGTGACTCCCTAAAACACCTTAGGGTCATAATAATAGCTCCAACATATATGTCAAGGCAATAATTACCTCAACGCACCGGTTAGTGTGTTATTCTGACCATAAAGGACATCGGGAACGGAAAGAAAGGATTTGCAAATGCATCAGACTATTTAGAAACCTGGGATGACTCGGACGGCATAACGGCTGTAAATGCTCAGAAAAGATTTGAGACATTCAGAAAAATGGTGGCATAACCACTCGGAAGCACAATATCAAGGTTTCGAGATCAACAGTTAACGTACGGAAGTAGTAGAAACTGAACAGAGGCTTAAGTCCAACAATTCTATAAGTCTACGGATTAGTAACACGTGATCCTGATAGAAAGAAGAGAAAGCCTAGTTCCTTAACCCCGTAGGAAAGATAAGATGACTCAGATCAGAAGGGCATAAGGTATAAGGAGTAAAAAGAGCCTTACGTTCCATCCCACAATCAATTCCCTTATATAACTAAAGAATTTCTAGACTCAACTTCGACCAGTTTGGCTTGGTAATCCTACAGGCAGTCAAGCTCTGATACCAACGCTGTCAGGACCCCGACTCAATGCCACATCGATCTAGCATGTAACACCTCATATCACTTTGCGGCCTCACGCACGGTATTCCCACGGGTGTCGCCTTACCTTTGCCCGGGACCGTTTGCGCCTTTTGGCACACGTATATGATAGTGTCGCTAGCATCCATATGATAAGGAGCCCGGGCTGACATGGCTAGTCGTAAACCCAAAGTGGCACAAACTTACAGGGACAGGCATCCATGACCCAGCATCGAACGTGTCGGTCATCAGCGAGTGAATCCAGGCTGTAGCACTGGGCTAGCAGGACTCCGGTGAACCGGGCTGTAGCGGGCTAACAGGACTCCGGTATCCATCGCGTGACATTTCCCCGAAGGGACAGACACAGGAACGAAGAAGGACACATGCCGGCCAGCCTAAGTGTTCCGGAGCAGTAGCAAGCTACCCTGGCTCGGTGGAAACACTAGGAGACATTTCCCGGTAAGAGGGGCTACTAAGGATAAACAACTAGATAGTCAGATCCCACACATACCAAGCATTTCAATAACATACACACAATATGCTCGATATGTGCAAGTACAACATGGCATCACAACATGACTCTACGACTCAAGTATTTGTTCATTAGGCTCCGAGGAGCGGAATATTACAAACATAGGTCTCATGACCCAACATTCAGAGCATACAAGTCAAAACACAAGCGGAAGCTATCATGTCTGAGTACAGACATCTATAAATGAAAAAGGCTGAGAAGCCTGACTATCTACCAAATCCTGCCGAGGCACAAGATCGTAGCTGAGGTAACAAGCTAAACATCGAAGACCACGCGGAACTACTAGCGAGACTGACGTCTCTCTGCAAAAACATAAAATAGGCAAACGTGAGTACAAATGTACCCAGCAAGACTTACATCAGAACTATCTACATATGCATCATTATCAACAAAGGGGATGGTGGGGTTTAACTGCAGCAAGCCAGCTTTGACTCGGTGGCTATCCTGAACTACGACTGCAAGTAACTCTTTTGAGGTGGCGCACACGAGTCCACATATTCACCATATCAATACACCACTATGGATCCGCTCCCGTCTCCCTACGAGAACGCCATTCATAGCACTCACGCTTATCTTGCGTATTTTAGGGTATCCACTTTCACTTGTCTATGAACTGACATAAGCAACCCAGAAGTCCTTTACCGCGGACACGGCTATTCGAATAGATGATGTTAACCCTGCAGGGGTGTACTTCTTCACACATGCTCTCACCACTTACCGCCGTTTACACGACATGTACTCGGCAACCTTCAAGCGGAAGCCCAACGTGGGTGTCGGCCACGGCCTACCTAAACACTCAAGTCTCTAGTCCAGGTTTATCGCCTATTCGGGTTCCATCCATGAGGAGATCCGGCCGGAGTTTCGCTCACAGCCCCAAACGATGTGTGCAGGGTTCCCGAGACACCAAACGGGCGCTCGGTACACCAGGCCACGGTGTATCTACCGCATCACAGCCCACCCCTCCGGTCAGCGCTGCCCACGGCCTCCAACACATATCCTACAAACACCAGAAACTAGTTGCAACTCCTGGACAGAGAACAAGGGTGATTAAGAAGCCGAGAGGGTCCATTGGTTTCGGGCCCAATGCGTGGTAGTATCTGTTTCATGGATCACAAACACAGAACTCAGTTCCTGAGGACGGCTGCAATGAGACAACCCACCATGTACTCCTACATGGCCTCTCACCGCTACCTTTACCAAATCGTATTCACACACTTAGCTCACACATAGTCGGACATGCTCACACACCTCTGATTCATTCCCGATGAATCAGACCTGACTCAACTCTAAGCAGTAGCAGGCATGACAAACAAGCATGAATGAGTAGGCACAACAAGGCTCAAACAACTCCTACTCATGCTAGTGGGTTTCATCTATTTACTGTGGCAATGACAGGTCATGCAGAGGGTAAAGGGGTTCAGCTACCGCAGCAAGTAACAGATGAATCGTTGTTGTCCTAATGCAGTAAAAGAGAGCAGGAGCGAGAGAGTGGGATTGTATCGGAATGAACAAGGGGGTTTTGCTTGCCTGGCACTTCTGAAGATAGCATTGAGTCTTCATCAGTGTCAATGATCACATCATCGGTACAACGTCTATCGAGGGGGAACAACACCGGCAAACACAGAAGAAACACGATCAATGCAATGCACAATATGATGCATGCTATGACATGGCAATATGAATGTGTTTTGGGCTAATGCACCTAGCTATGATTTAAATGAAGTTGGTTTGAATACATGATTCAAATTCCAACTCCATATATGGTTATTTAAATGCCCTTTATTTGTTTTGTCCAAAACAGAGGACAAACATTGCTCAAACATGCATGAAAATGGTACAGATGGGTTCCTTGAATTTTTCTGATAATTTTTCATATAAAATTTATCTCATTTGGAGTTACGGTTGATTTTATATGATTTTTAGAAGTTTGGGGGTATTTTCTGAAATTTCCTGAATTAAAATAAATCCAGAAAATCAATTACTGCGTCAGCCTGATGTTAGTGTGACATCAGCGGGTCAACGGGACACGGTCCGGGTCAAACCTGACAGTGGGTCCCGTGTGTCAGTGTAATTAGTTAAACTAAAATTAATTTAAACTAATCCTAAATAGTTAATAGGGCTGGGCCCCACCTGTCATTGACTCAGGAGAGTCAACCAGGGCCCACCCGTGGTCAAGGTCAACGTCGGCTACACCGGCGTTTAGCCGCCGGCGAGCCCGACGCGGCGGCGGAAGTGAGTTTGTCCGTTTCGGCAACCAAACAAGCCGCGGAGGGTGGCTATGGATAGCTGGGAACATGCCGCAGCTTCTGGTGGAGTCGGTTGGGGTCGGGGCGGCCGGAATCGGCACCGGCGACGACCTAGGTGGCCGCCGGAGTTTGGCCGAGGTCGAACATGGCGCCGCGGTGCACTAGAGGGGAAACGGAATGGCTCTGCGGGCTCCTGGGAGGGCGGCGAACTTGGTAACATGCTCGGGCACAAGCTGGGGTGGCCCTGGCCACGGCAGCGCCATGGCCGGCGGCAAGGAGCAATCGGCTCCGGTGAAAAGGGCGGCTAGAGTGCGGGAACGAGCGCGGGAGGAGGGGAATGGAAGAGGAGCTCACAGCGGATCCGGTAGAGCAACGGCGAGGCCGGGGAGGGGCTGGAGCTCGCGAATCCTCGAAAGTTCGCCGCCGGCCGAAGGTTGGGGACGAGCTCCGGGAAGACGCTACAGGGCTCCTGCGGTCGAATGGGTTGGTGTGGAGGACGCAGAAGGCGATGGCGGTTCCGCTGGACTCATCGGAGAGGCACGGGGTGGACGGTGGCCGCGGTGGTGCTCGTCGGCGGCGGCGGGTGTGTTCGGTGGCTGCGTGCGAGAGAGCCAGAGGAGGAGAGGAGCTCGGGGAGAGAGTGAGAGGCCTGGGGGGGGGGGCGTGGCTGTCTCCGGCATCGCTAGAAGGGGCCGGGGAGGAAGCAGGAGGTGGCCACGGGCGAGCGCGCGCGCGGGCGACACGCCTCTGTCCTTCTGGCGAGGGAGGAAGACGACAGGGGGGGGGGGGGGAAGCGGCGGGGGGCTGGGCCGTGCTGGGCCGGTTGGTGGCGCCAGGTAAGTGGCTGGAGGAGCTGGGCCGGGTAGGTTTCTCTCTCTCCTTCTTTTTACTTATTGTTTTCTATTTTTTTTCTTCCTCTGTTTTGATTTAGTTTAGCAACTAAATCATTTTAATAAATTCTGTAGGTTTTTATGTGGCTTGCTAAAATATATACAAAGCCACTCACAAACTTCCAGAATTATTGGAGTCATATTTAATATATATTAAATATAAATCCAAAGCAAATAGTTATTGGATTAATTCAAATGGCCAAAATAAATATCTCTGTGACTCCAAAAATATTGGTTTGAATTTTACCTCTTACCAATATTTCTATGGAATAACAGGAACATTTTCTTGGACTCATTTGAGAAGATTCCAATGTTGGTTATTTTTAGAGGTTTCCTGAGGCTTTTTGAAAATTCCTCAATTCAAATTTCATTTGAATTTAAACATGATGCACACATGGAAGCAAGCATAGGTCAGGCCAGAACTAGGGATGTGACAGTGAGCCTATCCGTTGATCCTCCTGAGGGTCGGTGTGAGCGCGGTGTCCATCGTCTTGTGCTTAAGGTAGGTGAGGGCGGAGGGAAGTCGTGGGTGCCCAACGACTGTTTTCGGTTCTGCCGAGAAAGGTCCGGGATGAGGTTGCGGTTACCGTGGCATGGTCTCCTGGGCATGTGTCATCTCTTCTGCGCTCTCACCATAAGTATTCCTTCCCCTCACCTTTGCAGATATTGCGACCTACTTCTTGTCGTTCGTTTGTAGTGGTTCTTTGACTGTTGTTCTCTGACGTGAGCTGTTTCTTCGATCATTTTTGTATGCTTTGTGTTGATGAGGTGTTGTGGTCTAATCCTTAATCCTTTGATAGGTTTGCTTGCTTCGTGACATCCATAGGATTCGTTGGTGTTGTTGTTCGATTGGGTGAACCATCTCTCATTATCCTTCACGTTCGCTGTGTCAAACTTGTTTGATTTGCATGTTTAATATAGTTGATTATCTTCATGCGTTGTGTTTTTATGTGTGTCTTCTTCCAGCAAATTTATGTTTTATTGTTGGTTCATCTGTACAACATGTGTTATGTTACTTCTTCTGTGATTTCTATTTTGTGGAGCAGGGCATCTAAGGCATTGGCCAGCGCCTTGAACTGGCGGCGAATAGAGAAGGCTCACCATGTCTTTACTGTTTTCGCTTTCACATTTGCACTTCCAATATCATTATTATAACGGGTGTCTTTTTGTTGCACCTAGGTGCGCATTTTCTGCGTCTAGTTGGGGTGGACATGCTGGTGTCTTAGAGCATCTACAGTCGGGCGCCTCAAACTCGAGCGGACGGTCACTGAGCGGTCAAAAAACCCGATCAAAACGAATGCCTCAAACGGACCCCAAACGCTTGGGCTGACCGGCACCCCTCATATCCAACCCAAATATATGGGGATATGGGCACGTCCGCCACGTCGGACCCGAGCCCTACCCCACCACAAATCACACCAAATTCCCCAAACTCTTCCCCCTCCTCCTGCCTTCCTCCAACCTTCCCGCGTCCGAGCCCTCGCCATCCGCCACCCTTGCTCACCATCCTCACCGCCGACCCTCATTCCCCACCCTAGATGTCGTCCAGCCCGTCCCCGACCGTCGCGGCAGAGGCTGCGTCCGCCTTGTCCGTCGGTGTCCCGCCCTTGGCTTCGTCGTGCAAGCCGAAGAACATCGCTAGGAGGAACCAATGACACCGGCAGCGAGAGAGGGAAGTTGTGGTGTCGCAGGGAGCGGATGCGGACATGGACGAGCAATTGTCTTCCCCCCATCCATCCCATCGCCGAAAAGGATTGCACTGTCGGACCAGGTTGGGACAGAGGAGGATTCGATAGCCGGTTGGGGCTTTCCGGAGAGCTTTTCGCCCACGCAAATGTCACTGATGGACGTATGTCACTCGCCGCGGCTCGTTCGGGCACGGAGAAGCATGAGCACCGGCGGCGCTCGCGCTGCCCACGACCTGTTCGACCGAATGACACAACAAGGCTCAATATGACCTTATTGCTCCTGTCCGATCAACTTTGCATATGCCATGTTCAATGTTTTGCACAGACCGCTAGTTCATTTCAGACATGATGAATGCTTGCAAACCATGACCATTTAGGAGTTTTTCAAGTCAAACATGATCAATAATCAAGGTCCGGTAGGGGAATCAAACCACGCGTACGGAGAGACAGTCACAAACCATGTGCCCTCACTCTCGCTCTCGCGTCTGCAGCGGCGACACACAACCCATATCGATGGCGGCCGCTCCGGCGCCCTCGACCACCACCCTCCCCCGCCCCTACCCAACCCTGCATCCCGCAGCCCCCCAGTCGTCGCTCCTCTCGGATTTCCCTCTGGCGGCTCCGACAGATCGCGCCCGCGATGTTGCGGATCTGGATCGAGACCGGATCTGGGATACGCCTCCCCCGCCACCGCCGGGCAGGCCGTCCTTTGCCACCAGCGATGTCGCTCAGGTCCTGGAGACACCCCCCCCCCCCCCCCCCCCCCCACAGTCAGCAAGGGGCTGCTCCACCCACCGGCCACGCCGCGTGCTTGCCCACCTTCAATGCCAACGACGCCTCGTCCGCCTCTGCCCGCAATAACTCCCCTCCGCGGATGGGTGGGTGGCTGGCCTGCTTCAATGCGACGACGGAGGTGACCCGCTCCCACGCCCACACGCATTCAACCTTGCCGACCGGGGAGGGGCTCGAGGAGGAGGGCGCTGCGCCATGGCAGCAGGTCGTGTCCCGTCGCCCGCGTCTCCCGGCTGCTCCTGCTCTGCCTGCTCCATCCTTCAAGACGTGTTCGCCCATCCCCGACTGGCTTCAAAATAGATGCTTCCACTGCCTCCTACCTCGTCACAAGGCCAAGCACTGCAAAAATCCTATCACCTATCGTCGCTGCTACCGCTCGAGTCATCGTGCGAGAGAGTGCACCAACAAGCCGGCTCCGCATCGTCGCCCTGGGGTCTGCGCGGGTGGTCGTCGACCTGCCTTTGCCCCGGCGCAGCAGCCCCCCTCACAGGCGCCTCCCCGTGCTCCTACTCCGCCTCCGCCGCCTCCCCCTCCAGCTGGTGCAATGGCATGGAATGGCGACCACGGGGCATACCCGGCAGAGGTGCACACCATCCTACATGCGACCCCGGCCATGCTGCAGGAGGCTGCAGTGCTAGGCTCCAATGCTACCGTCGCCTGGTTCGACAGGGAGGTGACGGCCACGAAGGATGTAGTCAACACCCTTGTCTGCAAGTGCACCAGCGTGCTGGCCGCCGCCGTGTTCATCACCGACCACAGCCCGGAGGCCTACCTCATCCGCTTCGTCCACCAGCATCACTACGCGTCTATTGTCAGCTAGCGTGAGCTGCCGTTCGGCACGGCCCATCTACAAGTGCGTCCGTGGCGCCTCGAGGCTCATCCAGAGCATGTCGACCTCAACCATCATGTCCGCCTCTGCCTGGAGGGTCTACCACTTCATGCCTGGGATGACCAGTCCATTGCGGCCGCCATCGGCACCCGCTGCACCCTGGACTATGTGGAGCCAGTGACCAAGCTGAAGACCCAAACGAGGGTTGTTGGCCTATAGGCTTGGACGGTTTGCCCGAGCAAGGTACCTCGGGTGAACTCGATAACCCTCCCTGGCCATAGCGGTGGGCAGCCGGTCTACGGGCGGCGCGGCCTGGAGCATCACGTGCTCATCTGCCTGGCGATCCACGAAGACTCAACGGGGCCAGAGATCATCACCACCCCGTATGACTGGCGCATCCACGTCGGCGATGGCGAGTCGGCGCCGCGAGACCGCAGTGAGCGCATCTGCCACCCTGCCGCTCCTCCTGTAGCCGGCGTGATGACGACGAAGATGACCACCGTCGGGAGGACCAAGACCGAGATCGTCGGGGCCGTGACGGCTCCAGGAACGGCAGGGGCTGGGGGGAGAGGGTGCGTCGCAGCCTCTCCCGCGCCCCCCGGGACGACAACCGCGACCGTGGTCGAGAGCAGCAAGGAGGTCGTGATGGCGGTCGGCGATGCCATGAGGAAGTGGCCCCTTCGCTGCTGCTACGTGGCTCCGGCTCCTCCAGCGTGGTGGCCGCACACGATGCGGAGATGGTGCCAGTTGCTCCTCCGCCGCCTGCCCGTACAATCTCCCCAGCTGGCCATGGGAGTAGTCTGACCAGGAACTGCTCTCCTCGTTCTACGCGTCGTCGATCTTCAGAGAACCTGATGCCGCTAGCCTCGCCGCCGCTCTCGCCAACTTCAGTGCTCCGCAGCCCACCGCTCTCCAGGCGTTCCTTGCCATCTGCGCCCTTGGACGTGGTGGCGTGCCCTGACTTGATCGACCTCTGCGCTCCGGCGATGATGTTGCGGCCTCTGGTGTCCCTCTACCCGGTGCGGCCGCCTGGATTCGAGGCTTCCCCAACCCCGCCTCTGCCATGCGTTAGGCCGCTGCGTCGCACGCCCTCTCCTATGCGTGCTAGCCAGGGCGTACTGGGGCTCGAGGGGCTTGAGTCCCTGTTCATTCCCGGTCAGCAGGCTCTTCTTGATGTGCCACCTTCACCTCCAGCCATCCCGGCAACAGCGCGCCGCAAGACCCTGGCTGGGTTACCATCAGCAGCATGGGGGGCTCAACCTCAGGCACACTGTTGCACGTCACCGAGCTAGTAGCCGCACATGAAAGGCGCCGGTGGCGAAGCAGGCAGAGGCCCTCCTCTGCCGCACTCTCGGCATCATTGACAACGATGAGGACATCACGGAGCGCACACTGGACTCCTTCGCCGCACGGTTCAGGGACCAGCTTCCTGACGATGTGCTCGAAGCGATGCGTGCATTCTTTCATCTAGATGACCCCCATATCAATGCGGCGAAAGACGACCTGATTGGCCATGGTGGTGCCGGTGCCCTGGACCATGGCGATGGCGAGGCCCACACGACTGTTGCCTAATGACTTGTATCTGGTCTACTGGGTTTATTAGTTTCCATGTTAGTGGTTACACCAAGGGTCCAATGTACGTCTGGGATAAGCGTTTGTCTACCCAGGCGTCCAGTTTCTCATGTAGTAGTACATTATGCACTGGATGTGTTAGCCTCCAGGCTACTAGTTTCTCATGTACCAATGCGTTGTGTGCTGGATGTGTTGGCCTTGGGCCATGTATTAGAGCATTTGCAGTTTCCATATGGTTGAACAACCGATCAACGTGGTAAGTTGGAATGTCCGAGGATTGAATTGTGCTGACCGTTGCTCTACTGTGCACGAGACAATTGTGTCCTCCTCCTGTCAGATTGTGTGTTTGCAAGAAACCAAGCTTGCAAGCGTTGACCTATTCACGGCCGCGTTCCTCGGTGGAAATAGGCTCCGTAGCTTTGCCCAGTGGCCAGCCATTGGCACTCGAGGGGGGATTCTTATGCTCTGGGATGTGCAGGTTGTCGACATCAACGACATCGCCTGCACCGATTTCTGCCTTTCAGGGACGGTTTGTGTCAAGGCCTCTGGCACCCGCTTCAGAATTACTACCATCTACGGTCCAACGTCATCTAGTCTCAAGGAAGCGTTCTACACCGAGCTCGTTGGACAGATGCCACCTCCAGGTGAGAGATGGCTTGCCTTGGGTGATTTTAACCAAATACGCTGGGCCCAAGATAAAAACAAGAGGAATGTCAATATGAGGCGCATAAACCGCTTCAGGTCAATATTACAAAGTTGTGGCCTGAGTGAGATTCATTTGCAGAATCGTCGCTTCACCTAGAGTAACGAGAGGGACAACCCAACTTTGTGCAAACTGGACGCTTTCTTCTGCAATGCCGAGTGGGACTTGCACTTCAACACCCACATCCTCCATGAGCTTTCGTCATCGCTCTCCGACCACTGTCCACTCCTGCTCGCCGATGACAAGGGGCCGCGGAGGCCTAAGAGCTTCAAGTTCGAGAATTTTTGGGCCTCCCTGCCAGGATTCACAGAGGTTGTATCTGCGTCCTGGCTTGAAAGCACGGGTCATACTGAACTATTCCAGGTTCTGCATCATAAACTAAAGAAGACCGGTAGGCGTCTTCCCTTGTGGAGTAGAGGCTTATTCTCCAAAGCCAAGCTTCACCACCATGCTGCTCTGCTTGTTATCTTGCACTTGGACATGGCCCAGGAGGCGCGCCCCCTCTCCCATGCGGAGTTGGATCTTCGGGTGAGGATCAAAAGGAGGGTCATTGCCCTCGCAGTCCTGGAAAGAGCAAGGAAAAAGCAGTGTGCGCGTCTTACCAACCTCAGAAGGGGTGATGCCAATACCAAGTTCTTTCACCGTAGGGTGAATGCACGGCGGAGGAAGAACCACATTCACCGGATCAAGCACAACAACGGTTGGATCACTGGGCACGATCACAAGGAGAATATCATGCATGACCACTTTTCCGAGGTCATGGGGTGAGGCAACACTAGATCTGTCGACTTCAACTAGGACGAGCTTGGCCTTGAAACCAACAACTTGGCTTCCCTTGCTGAGACCATTTCCTTAGAGGAGGTGCGAGACACAATAAATCAAATGCCAAGTGACAAGGCCCCCGGGCCGGACGGGTTCACCGGCCTCTTCTTCAAGAGGTGTTGGGACATAATCAAGAATGATATCATGCAAGTTGTTAACCTATTTGGCAATCTCCGCACAAGCAACCTCCATTGGCTCAACTCTGCAAATATAGTTCTTCTCCCCAAAAAGGAGGGGGCTGAGGAGATCTCTGACTACTGGCCTATTAGCCTTATTCACTCAGTGGGCAAAATCCTTGCAAAGATTCTCGCCATCCGCCTTAGTCGCCACATGAACGACCTCGTCTCGCACGCCCAAAGTGCCTTCATCAAAACGAGGAGCATCCACGACAACTTCATGTATGTGTGCAACCTTGCACGCCGCCTTCACAAGCGCAAGACCCCGGCTCTGCTTTTCAAGCTGAAAATTCGCAAAGCTTTCGACTCCATTAAATGGGAATATATTCTTGATCTCCTCCAATGAAGAGGATTCCCTAGCATTTTTCGGAACTGGGTGTAGCGACCCGACCCGAATGGATCAAGTCTCTGTGCTTAAGTGTCATCCCTGGATCGGTATGCTGACACACACAGTACTCGAGGATTTATAACAGAGGTAAATCACATGTATAAGTAACATAAGATACTATTACCTCAATCCAAAATAGCGGAAGTAACAAAGGTTGGGGATTCCCATCAACACCAACGGCAAAGTTGAGTGTAGAAATCATAACCCTAACGTATCACTTACTCGTCGTAAGATAATCCTGCAACATGAGACATTGCAGCCACAAAGGGTCAGTACATTGAATGTACTGGCAAATTCACACCATAGAGAATGATGAACAATGGCTATCACTAACATGCATATTTGGCTGGTGGAAAAGCTCTACGGTTATAAGGTTTTTGCGAAAAGCCAATTTTTCCCTACTACAAAGGAATAAATTTTATTTAACTATCATGGTGGTTGTTAAACATCGAGAATAGTTGACAACATTCTCAATCCCAATTAAATATCATCAAACCCAACAATATTCATTTAAAGTAACATGATGAGATTCACATGATAATCCAGGTACTAGATACTCAAGATGTCCATAACCGGGGACACGGCTAATCATGATTAGTTTGTACACTCTATAGAGGTTTACGCACTTTTCCTCACAAGACTCGATCGCCTCCGTTTGGTTTCTCGCACTACATGGTGTTTGAGAAACAGATGACCGAGACATAGTCTTTCAGAAGCGCTAGCACCTTACGATGGATAGACCGTTACACCTACTTTCCCCTACATCTGCTAGTCTACCCTGTAAGAGTTCGCACGACTTAATCAACTATGCTAGAGCCCATAATAGCTTGTGGCTGCACACAGAAGTTTCTAGTATGAATAATCTCATGATCCCTTTGAGCCTAGGTGGCGGTCCATAAAAAACAGGCAATCCTGGTCTATCCAGGTGCCTAGACAGGCAATCCTGGAATACCCAGGTACCTCAATCCACCCAGATGTGTGTTTAAGTTGACACCTTAAGTAAACCATTAATCAACAATCTCACATCTGTCATGAATACTCTCAAAACCCAATCCACGTCTACGAGCATAGCATGGCACTATAAGCATAACGTAATAGTAACTCCCAAGGTTTGAATGCAGGGCAATAGGTTCCTACCTCATCAACTACTTCCCAATACCCACATGTTAATGACATCCTAATCATGCAATGTTTGAGGATTGGAACTAATGCATAAAAACTGGGTATGAAAGGGGATATGATCAAAGTGTGAACTTGCCTGCAATGTTGATGAAGATGATTCGCATTCAAAACTCTTGATAGTTCTACTCGTCACACTCCGGTCAATCTATCGTAAGCAAGCAATAGTAACCACACATAAGCAATCACTCAAAGTATCAGAAAGATCGAAGAAGGCAATTCGGAAAACATCAAAACCAAGCAAATAACTCTTGCAACATAAAACAATTTATAACAGTACCAAAATTATATGAATTTGGCCTTATCAGAAAGTTTAGGTCAAGAGCTTCGATTTGCAAAAAGAATCAACTCAAACGGAGCTACGAAACTCAAGTTATGATCAAACGAAGTTTGAATACAAATTTGATCTAATTTAAATTTTAAACTTTTCAAAAACATGTTTGAGTTGGATTACTCGAAAGAGGGGATCATAACGAAGACGTTGAAAGATCATGGATGTCGCCTAGAGGGGGGGGGGGGTGAATAGGCGTTTTAAAATAATTACGATTTAGGCTAGAACAAATGCGGAATAAACCTAGCGGTTAATTTGTCAAGCACAAAACCTAAAACAACTAGGCTCACCTATGTGCACCAACAACTTATGCTAAGCAAGATAAGCAACTATGCGATAGCAAGATATATGACAAGAAACAATACAGCTATCACAAAGTAAAGTGCATAAGTAAACAGCTCGGGTAAGAGATAACCGAGGCACGCGGAGACGACGATGTATCCCGAAGTTCACACCCTTGCGGATGCTAATCTCCGTTTGGAGCGGTGTGAAGGCACAATGCTCCCCAAGAAGCCACTAGGGCCAACGTAATCTCCTCACGCCCTCGCACAATGCAAGATGCCGTGATTCCACAAAGGGACCCTTGAGGGCGGTCACCGAACCCGTACAAATGGCAACCCTTGGGGGGCGGTCACCGAACCCGTACACTTTGGCAACCCTTGGGGGCGGTCACCGGTACCCGTAAAATTGCTCGGGGCGATCTCCACAACCTAATTGGAGACCCTGACGCTTGCCCAGAGCTTTACACCACAATGATTGAGCTCCGAACAACACCAACCGTCTAGGGCGCCAAGGCACCCAAGAGGAACAAGCTCTAGGGTGCCCAAACACCCAAGAGTAATAAGCTTCTCAAACTTCACTTCCACGTATCACCATGGAGAACTCAAACCGATGCACCAAATGCAATGGCAAGGGCACACGGAGTGCCCAAGTCCTTCTCTCTCAAATCCCACCGGAGCAACTAATGCTAGGGAGGAAAATGAGAGGAAGAACAAGAAGGAGAACACCAAGAACTCCAAGATCTAGATCCAAGGGGTTCCCCTCACATATGGGAGAAAGTGATTGGTGGAAATGTGGATCCAGATCTCCTCTCTCTTTTCCCTCAAAAACTAGCAAGAATCCATGGAGGGATTGAGAGTTAGCACAAAGAAGGTCAACAATGGGGGAAGAACACGAGCTCAAAAGGTTAGGTTCAATGGGGAAGAAGACCCCCTTTTATAGGAGGGGGAAAATCCAACCATTATGTGCTCAGCCCGCACACGAGCGGTACTACCGCTCCTGGTACCGGGACTCACAGTATACGTGCAGAACCCTACCAGGCGGTACAACCGGGCGACCAGGCGGTAGCACCGGTTGAGAAGAACAACCGGACCAACCGCCCAGCCACCGCTCAACCACCGCATAGGAACAGAAGGGAGTCACCCCTGAGTGCGGTAGTCGAGCGGTACCGGGCCGGAGCAACCGCATGGCCTTGAGCGCTCGGGCGGCTAAGTCCTCAGCGGTAGAACCGCTCTGGACACCGGTGGTACCGGTACGACCGGACCAACCGGGCCACCACCGCCCGAGTACCGCATCAAAACAGAGGCCTGACCGGTACTTGGGCGGTGCCTGGCCGAAACAACCGCCCAAGTCTTTGCTGAGCAAGTTGGCGGTACCACCGCCCGGAAGCAGCGGTACAACGGCTGAGAGCTCCAAGCGGTACTACCACTGGGGCACGCGGTACTACCGCTGGGACCAGACAAAAACCACTCTCAAGAAAACCAGAACTGCCATAACTTCTGCATATGAGCCCCGAATTGAGCAAACTCAAGCTTGTTGGAAACAAGACGACGAGTAGCATCAAAAACTATGACTGGATATAGTAAGAAGAGGCAGGGGAGGTATGCCAACAAATAGAGGAGTGAAACCTCCAACCGAGAAGAACCGGCAAAACCTCCAACATCGAAAACATCATAGAAGATGCATGTGAACTCCGTTTTCGATGAACTCAAGCTTGTCATCAAGATGACCATAAGCTCTAAGACTCTCAAAGAGAACCAAACAAGAACCAAGAAAGATGATGCAAGGATGCAATGGTTTGAGCTCTCAACGAACGATACGATCAAGCTACTCATCGAGAGCCCCCTTGATAGTACGACAATCGATCCTATAACCCGGTCTCCCAACTACCATCATGAGACCGGTAAAATAGAAAATCTATCTAGGGCAAACCTTTGCCTTGCACATGGTCCACTTGAGCTAGATGATGACGATCTTGACTTCCTCAAGTTGGACCACCTTTCTTGATTGTGTTGGCTCGATGAAGACTAGTTGATTGCTCCCCTATACTCCACTATGGGTGAGCCTTTCTTCTGCACATCTTCACAAGTCCATTGTCACCACAAAGGATGGCAAGCTTCAAGCATTTGATCTCTTCGTGATGCTCCACTTGAACTTGCACACCGCAACCTAACCCCACAAAGAACCCTTACGAAGACCATGGGTTAGTACACAAAGCGTAATTGACAATGCTTACCATACCATGGGATCACTTGATCCCTCTCGGTACATCTTCTACGCTTTGTGGGTTGATCAACTTGATTCTCTCTTTAACTTAGTCTTGATCAACCTCTCACAAGACCAATCTTTAGGTAATTCCTTGAATAGCACCTTGGTCGACACAAACTCCTCTTGAAACCAACACAGTACTCCAAGAAAAGCCTATGGACAAAACCTTCAAATATAACTCAAGGCAACCATTAGTCCATAGAGATTGTCATCAATTACCAAAACCAAACATGGGGGCACCGCATGTTCTTTCAATCTCCCCCATTTTGGTAATTGATGACAATCACTTTCAGGAGAGTTTAATACAAGGAATTATGCATCACCATGCAATGCAACAACCAATAATGCATGCGTATGAGATGCAAATGCTTAGGAACAAAACGAAAGCAAGGAGAAAACTCTAAAGACTTCTCCACAAAACTCTCCGAAACCTCCACAAAACTCTCTGAAACTTCTCCCCCATTGGCATCGATTGCCAAAATGGGCGAAAAGCTTAGAAGACCAATATAGATTGAATTCCTCCATAAGTTGTGTATTTCTTAACAAGAGAGTGGAAACCAATACACATATCCAACGGTAATACTTGGAGGAAGACCAACTATATTGAGGCACCAAGATTGCTAAAGGAATGATATGCCACAAGGACATAACAAAGAGAGACACAAGCAATCAAGAAATCAAAAAGTACCAATTGAAGCAAGCAATCAGCGGATATCAATTGAACCAACTAGACCAAAGATCCTACGAGCCACATGAATAAAGGATATTATGATATGAGCAGAGGAGTGTTCTAAAGAAACTAGAGAAGCTCCCCATGATTTGTGCACATCAAGAATTTTTGTATTTGGATACAAAGTGCACAAAATAGGATCATAGCTCCCCCAAAATCAATAGAAACTTACAACAAGTGCAAGTGAGCATATAGGAAACTAAGCCTAGTACTTGCAACTAACACATGGTTGAGCAACAAGTGAAAGAGGCAACTTAAGAATGGGCTCAACCAAAATGATGTGTGAGAGTCAAGGCACTGCACTTGAGAAGACTAATGTACGGATGAGCATTAGGCATCAATAAAGTCTTGAAAGAATGAGGCACACGGTGCAAGGCCTATCATTCCCACACACAACTAGCAAATGGGTTCACAAGCTTACTAATAAGCATATTAAGAACCTATGCTTGTGACAACCCGTGGTGAAGATAGAAGATGAAAGCCTCATCAAGACGAGGGATACCAATTAAGATGGCAAAAGCCTCGTAAAGATAAGCATGAGGAAAATAATCTTCACCACACACAAGAGTGCATCAAGATGCAACGATAGAAGACACGCACTCAAGGCAAAAGCTTTCACAGAGCCACCAAAGAAATAACAAAAGAAAGACAAGGTGGACGTGAAAGAAAGGATATCATCTAGAGATGTAATTTCTCTCAAGTGTATAAGGTTCTAGGTAGATGAAATCATGATGATATATATCTACAAAGAAGGATGTACACCCGAAATAGTTACACCACGAAGGAACAAGATATCCAAAAGGAAGTCATAAATATACCAATAAGATATTTGCTTGAAAGCATAGCACATGGCTAGAGAAGGTCTTATTGTATATAAATGAATTCCTACTACACAACCATCAAAGACATCGCAACTAGCAACATGAGATCATCGTTGAGATGCTTTGAGAAAGGAAACAAGTATCACAAGATGGAATGAAAATCATGCTAAGATGCAACCTACACAAGGTTGATGCAAGAAATGTGTGCATGAAGTATATGAAGATACTTGTTACCGAGATAACATTGGAAGGATGTACTAGATACCAATTGAAGGTACAAAGTAGTTCATTGATCATCCTAGCTTGACTCCAATAAGCACATGGTGACAACTCCTTCCTTGTGAGTGAGCCGAGCATCCAATGCATCTCCACTTGTTCCTAGAACAACAACACAAACAAAATGGTACCCAAACTCATTGGGACCAAAGAGTTAGAGAACCAACAACACATAGGACAAACTCCACATAAATATGTGCATGTAGATATGAAAATGAATTTCATGCACATCTCGTCCAATTTGAGACTTGGTGGAGTTCCCCCTATATATTGCGCCAAAGAAAGAAAGTATGCCAAAGATACTACACGAAGTTAATATGCATGCTCAAGACTTTCAAGAACCGAGACCAAAAGACAAAGAAATACCAAGCGAAGAAAAGGATACCAAATGAATAAATCATCACTTGGAGGATATCATTAAATGATACATCAAGGAATGAGATATCCATTGATACACAAAAAGAAAGATGTCAAACTTCCAAAAGAGAGAATGGTTCCAAACAAACCAAGTGCTCTACAAAGTTTCATGATGGCACAAGTACCAAAAGAAACGATTTGCATTCCACCAACACACACTTGAAAAGGATCACAAGGTGAGTGTTCTAAAAAAATAGGATAGCTCCCCCAAGCATTGTGCAATATGGAGAATTTGCATTTGAATACAAAAAGCACAAGATGGGATCACCACTTTCACTATATCTATACAAACACTAGACAAGCTCAAGGAAATAACAAGATCCACAAGTGGTATGGAATACAATAGGAGTTGACACAATCCTAGGCAAGAGATAAAGCAAAGGCCAATGTAAAGATGATCAATAATATCTACCACACAAGTGAGTACCAATTGTCAAAAGACAAGAAGTATTTGGAAATAATTCCCGGTGGTAGATAGCAAGGATATCTGACATCATCTTCACACCAAACAAAAAAGCAAATTGCAACCTGTAGAGCTAACATGCCACCTAGGAACAAGATAATTAACAATATCAACTCTAGGTGACAATATCTCAAATGTACATATTTTCTAGGCTAGTAATATACACATAGCATGTTACTCCCCCATAATGTGATACCAATTAAAGATAGACAAGAGGCAATTAAAGGATCCAACAAGAGATCATTAATGGACTATTTAGAATTTGAATTTCTCATGAGAAGACATACCACATAGTGACTAGATAATCTTGAAATATCAATACTAGATGGTATTACTCATGTACACACATTTATAGGATTGTGAGGTGCACAAAGCACATCACTCTCCCATAATGGGATATTCCATTAATCTCTCACAATAGCCTACTAAGAAATAAACAAGATGCAAAAGGCTCAACACACAACACACACGTACATGATGTGCAAACCAACATACACATACTTGATTTCTCAAGATAAGCAAATTGGAAGCACAACATATACAAGCACATGCAAGGTACAAGACCACAACATGCAAGGGGGCAAGTAACTTTCAATGTAAGCAATTTAAGTACAAGTTACCGCAAGGAGGCACATTGGATATAAGATATAAACTTGATGATTCAATTGACTTGGCTTGAGACAATAAGAATGATGAAGTCCCCTTAATTCTTCATAATGTAGCCAAGTCTCCAATGACCTCCAATATCACCTATTGATCAAGTTTGAGCTTGTTGGTCCCCAACCAAGTTGGGTCCTAAGAGGTTAGTCACAATAGGCTTGGCTACCCAAATGGTTCTTTTCTTGACACCACTTTGAGCACCAACAAATTTGGCGAACACATTGCCAACCTTATCCTTCCCAAGAGAATAGACATCATCAATAATAATTGGGTTGGATAAGTTACCACTAATGCATGAAGAAGCGAGGTGACCTTGCTCACAACATAGATATCAACGTCTATTCTTCACTCTCTTCTCACTTGATTTCTCAACTTGAGAAGCATTAGCTTGAGTCTTCTTGGGAAGAGGCCTTTCTTCAACTTGAGGTTGAGAATGAGAGTGAACTTGTGGCCGCTTCCCTTGTTGCTTGTCACTAATGGGCTTCTTCTTCAATGGGCAAGATCTAACATGATGCCCTTCTACTTTGCACTTGAAGCAAATAATCTTGGCTGAATTGTTGACTTGTTCTTGGCCCTTCTTCTTGATCATCTTGGACTTCTTCTTCTTATTGGAGTTGAATCCAAGTCCACCTTTGTCATTGGGGGATTTTTGCACACTCAAGATATTGTTGAGTGTGGATTTCCCTTCATGACTCTTTTCCAAGTCTTTCTTCAAAGAAGTGACTTGGGCCTTGAGCTCTTTGATTTCCTCTACATGGTTAGTCTCAACACAAGTAATAGAGGAAGTATAAGCTTCATCGTTAGAGCAACAAGGCAAGAAAAGCAATTCATCACAAGATGTACCAACATTGTGAGTACATGAATTACAAGGACTAGCACATGGCAATATAGCATTTTGACTAGAAGTAGTGCTAGTATCCACATGAGGCTCACTAGATGTTACCTTAGCAAGCATGGCCTCATGAGCTAATTTTAGCACATTATGGGATACTAGAAGATCATCATGAGATCTTGTGAACTTTACATGATTTTCTTCCAACATTCCATAATTGCTAGATAGCAACTCAAGTTGAGCCCTTAGCTCAACATTCTCCTTCAATATGGATGCTTCACAAGAGATAGAGTTAGTAGCACAAGCATCATCATTAGCAACAAGAGGAGAAGACAACTTGGCAAGCTCTTTAGAATATGAAGCTTTAAGTTGAGCATGAGACTCGGTGAGTTTGATGAGCTCACTCTTAATGACCCTTGAGCCATTTTCGAGGTGCTCAAAGTCCTCAAGGAGTTTAGCATGCGCAACTTCAAGCTCCTCATTTTTAGCTTCAAAATCATTGGCCACCTCAAGAGCTCTATACGAGATTCCCTCACTCTAGATAATTCTAGAGCAAAAGTCTCCTCAAGAGATTCCTTGGTGGTTTGTTCAAGTTCAAGAGCTTGAGAGAGGTCCGCAATTTCATTTGCGTAATCACGCTCATAACCTTCCATTTTATCAATGGTGACCTCATGCTCCTCAAGACGAGATTCCAACTCATCAATATACTTCTTGCCCTCAATGGCAATGGACATGATTTCCATGAAGTTGGAACGAGCAATTTTATTTTTATGAAGAGCTTTAAAAACTATTTCCCCCTTAATTTTTAAGGAGGCAACACTATCATTCTCTTCATCATTATCCTCATCATCATTAGCATCAACATCATCATCAAGAGACATATCGGGTTTCAAAGTAGGAGATACCTTTAAAGCCTTAGCCATAAGGCAAAAAGCAATAGATGATGATGTAGGATCCCTTGAAGCACCATTTAAAACCACATCTTGTTCCATGGAGTGTTGGGTTTCCTCTACATTGTTATCACAACAACTCGAGGAAATAGATACATTTTTATCATGGCAACAAGGCATAGCAAGCATATCATCATGAGATTTAGTCAAGCAATTTCTACATGATATGCAAGAACTATCAACACAAGCATGTGAGACATTTGGAGTGCTCGAAGTGCTAAAGTACAAAGATGGAGCATTGCAACAAGATAGTGATGAAGAGTCATCAACGATAAGCACACTATCATCATTGCAATGACCAACACTACTCACCATAACATTACCTTGTGGCAATCCACATGTAGGTGAAGTAGAAGAAGTTGAGAAGACTATACGGCCGGATGTGGAGGGGGAACAATCATCCCCACAAAACTTGGACACGCCATATTTATCTTGAAGCTTTGTCCACAACTCATGAGCATCCCGGAACGGCATGAGTTGAAATATAACTACATTGCTCAAAGCATCGAAAAGCACATTAGAGCTTGAGCATTGAGATAAGAGTTTTTCTCATCCTCTAAAGATAATCTTTGGGGATCCTTTGGAGGAGAAAAACCCATATCTACAATTCGCTCTAAATTTGGGTCCATGACCCTAAAGAGATTAAGCATGCGAATTACCCAAACATCAAAATTTGTGCCATCGAAACTAAGAGTGTCAGAGAATCCTAATCCCCTAGTCGACATCCTTACTCTCTAGGCGGTTAAGCCCTATAAAGAGAGACGAGGCTCTGATACCAATTGAAAGATCGTGGATGTCGCCTAGAGGGGGGTGAATAGGCGTTTTAAAATAATTACTATTTAGGCTAGAACAAATGCGGAATAAACCTAGCGGTTAATTTGTCAAGCACAAAACCTAAAACAACTAGGCTCACCTATGTGCACCAAGCAAGATAAGCAACTATGCAATAGCAAGATATATGACAAGAAACAATACGGCTATCACAAAGTAAAGTGCATAAGTAAAGAGCTCGAGTAAGAGATAACCGAGGCATGCTGAGACGATGATGTATCCCAAAGTTCACACCCTTGCGGATGCTAATCTCCGTTTGGAGCGGTGTGGAGGCACAATGCTCCCCAAGAAGCCACTAGGGCCACCGTAATCTCCTCACGCCCTCGCACAATGCAAGATGTCGTGATTCCACTAAGGGACCCTTGAGGGCGGTCACCGAACCCGTACAAATGGCAACCCTTGGGGGCAGTCACCGAACCCGTACACTTTGGCAACCCTTGGGGGCGGTCACCGGTACCCGTAAAATTGCTCGGGGCGATCTCCACAACCTAATTGGAGACCCCGACACTTGCCCGGAGCTTTACACCCCAATGATTGAGCTCCGAACAACACCAACCGTCTAGGGCGCCAAGGCACCCAAGAGTAATAAGCTTCTCAAACTTCACTTCCACGTATCACCGTGGAGAACTCAAACCGATGCACCAAATGCAATGGCAAGGGCACACGGAGTGCCCAAGTCCTTCTCTCTCAAATCCCACCGGAGCAACTAATGCTAGGGAGGAAAATGAGAGGAAGAACAAGAATGAAAACACCAAGAACTCCAAGATCTAGATCCAAGGGGTTCCCCTCACATAGAGGAGAAAGTGATTGGTGGAAATGTGGATCTAGATCTCCTCTCTTTTTTCCCTCAAAAACTAGCAAGAATCCATGGAGGGATTGAGAGTTAGCAAGCTCAAAGAAGGTCAACAATGGGGGAAGAACACGAGCTCAAAAGGTTAGGTTCAATGGGGAAGAAGACCCCCTTTTATAGGAGGGGGAAAATCCAACCGTTATGTGCTCAACCCGCACACGAGCGGTACTACCGCTCCTGGTCCCGGTACAACCGGGACTCACAGTATACATGCAGAACCCTACCAGGCGGTACAACCGGGTGACCAGGCGGTAGCACAGGTTGAGAAGAACAACCGGACCAACCGCCCAGCCACCGCTCAACCACCGCATAGGAACAGAAGGGAGTCACCCCTGAGTGCGGTAGTCGAGCGGTACCGGGCCGGAGCAACCGCATGGCCTTGAGCGCTCGGGCGGCTAAGTCCTGAGCGGTAGAACCGCTCTGGACACCGGTGGTACCGGTACGACCGGACCAACCGGGCCACCACCGCCCGAGTACCGCATCAAAACAGAGGCCTGACCGGTACTTGGGTGGTGCCTGGCCGGAACAACCGCCCAAGTCTTTGCTGAGCAAGTTGGCGGTACCACCGCCCGGAAGCAGCGGTACAACGGCTGAGAGCTCCAAGCGATACTACCGCTGGGGCACGCGGTACTACCGCTGGGACCAGACAAAAACCACTCTCAAGAAAACCAGAACTGCCATAACTTCTGCATATGAGCTCCGAATTGAGCAAACCCAAGCTTGTTGGAAACAAGACGACGAGTAGCATCAAAAACTACGACTGGATATAGTAAGAAGAGGCAGGGGAGGTATGCCAACAAATAGAGGAGTGAAACCTCCAACCGAGAAGAACCGGCAAAACCTCCAACATCGAAAACATCATAGAAGATGCATGTGAACTCCGTTTTCGATGAACTCGAGCTTGTCATCAAGATGACCATAAGCTCTAAGACTCTCAAAGAGAACCAAACAAGAACCAAGAAAGATGATGCAAGGATGCAATGGTTTGATCTCTCAACGAATGATACGATCATGCTACTCATCGAGAGCCCCCTTGATAGTACGGCAATCGATCCTATAACCCGGTCTCCCAACTACCATCATGAGACCGGTAAAATAGAAAACCTATCAAGGGCAAACCTTTGCCTTGCACATGGTCCACTTGAGCTAGATGATGACGATCTTGACTACCTCAAGTTGGACCACCTTTCTTGATTGTGTTGTCTCGATGAAGACTAGTTGATTGCTCCCCCATACTCCACTATGGGTGAGCCTTTCTTCCGCACATCTTCACAAGTCCATTGTCACCACAAAGGATGGCAAGATTCAAGCATTTGATCTCTTCGTGATGCTTCACTTGAACTTGCACGCCGCAACCTAACCCCACAAAGAACCCTCACGAAGACCATGGGTTAGTACACAAAGCGTAATTGACAATGCTTACCATACCATGGGATCACTTGATCCCTCTCGGTACATCTTCTACGCTTTGTGGGTTGATCAACTTGATTCTCTCTTTAACTTAGTCTTGATCAACCTCTCACAAGACCAATCTTTAGGTAATTCCTTGAATAGCACCTTGGTCGACACAAACTCTCCTTGAAACCAACACATGTACTTCAAGAAAAGCCTATGGACAAAACCTTCAAATATAACTCAAGGCAACCATTAGTCCATAGAGATTGTCATCAATTACCAAAACCAAACATGGGGGCACCGCATGTTCTTTCAGATGTGAGTGTTGGTTTTGTTGGATTTGGACAAACGAGTAAAAAGTTATGGCTATTTAAAAAATCAGGGCCAAGCTGTTTTACGGAAGAAGAAATAGCTACGGGCTAGGGTCTAATGTATAAATACCTAGACTAATTGATAATCTAATTATTTTATCGTATTAGTCTAAAAGTAATAAACTACGGAAGTATAAGAAGAAGAAAAAAACAAAGAAAGATACCGTTATAAGGCAGAGAAAAGACAACTTTGGAGAAAAAAGACAATTTCCAAAAGTCGCGCCGGAGAGGAGAAATATATTTTTCTTAAATGAATCTAGTCAAACCAAAATATTGATTTAACTCGAATCGGATGATTTTTGGAGGCTCTATGGGTCTATATTTATTGGTGAAAAAGAGGCTTAGAGGTCAAAGGCTAGTCAATGTGGGACTAAACATAGACGAAAATATATAAAACAGAGAAGAAAAGAGACGGATGGGCCTAAAGGCCTTCGGCCGGCCGCGCGCACACTGCGGTGCATTTTTTCTTTACAAAATTCGGCCTATGAAAAAAAAGGCTAGCTGGGCCTCGCCCATATAGGATACAGAAGAAGAAAAAATAGGGCGCCCGTTGGTACTATGCTGTGCACATGGGCGACAGTTAGTTTCAGGCGCGCGTGCAGTTTTTTTTAAACAGAATGCGGTAAAGTGAAAAACGAAAATAAAAGTAAAACTTTATATAGGCATATTATATATCAAAAATTTCAGAAAAATATTTTCTACGACATGAACATTTTTCTAGCATTAAATAAAATTCACACAAATTCAGATAATTCTAACAGTGCTCCTGCTCTAATAAGATCCAACAAGAATCATTTTAAAAATACCAAAATGAAATCAAATTTATTTCTCTCCATTTTCTGTTGTAGGGAATCATGTTACCCTATTTTCCATGTATTTTATTTTTGGAGAAAAATGATTTGAATAAAATCCAAATAACTCCAAATTGAAAAATAATTCTAAAAAGACTTTGAATTTGATCCTTTGAAACTCTCAACTCATATTTCATATAATTTGAAGAAGTCATTTTATCTCCTCTCATGAAAATTATTGAGTTGCATAAAGTTTCAGAATTGGAAATATTTTCCAAATGAAATTCAAATATTTTCAACACCCCTTGTCATTTAAATAAATGGAAGAAGTCATGTCATCTTCTCTCTAGGGTTTCGTGGTGAAAAGAATTTGAATTCATGGAGATCACGAATGAAAAATGAAAGTTTGGGAAAGTCCTTTTATTCCCTCTCATTTAACTTTCGAAAAGGTTTCGAATTTTACTCAATTTCACACAATCAATCAAATAATCAATCAAATCTATCTATTTATTATAACATTCCAAAATTTAGAATTTTGGGATGTTACACTGGGTCTCCGCATTGCTTTGCACCTCCTCCTCTAGGATCCTTTTGAACGGTGTTGCCGGCAACCCTATCATGCATGGCCAGGGCCTTCGGCAGGGTGACTCCTTGTCCCCTCTACTATTTGTCCTCGCCATTGACCCGCTCCAAAGAATCCTCGAGGTAGCAACTAGGAAAGGGTTGTTTCACAAGATCAGAGGTCGTGGTGCCATTGTACGCACCTCCCTATATGCCGACGATGCGGCGGTCTTCATGGCATCCATCAAGGGTGATATTGTGAACCTCGCAAACATCTTGTGCCTCTTCGGTGATGTCACGGGCCTCTCCACCAACTTCCAAAAAAGCTCGGTGGTCCCAATCCGGTGTAGCCACATCAACCTCCCAGACATCCTCCAAAACCTCCCGGCATCCCGTGCGTCACTCCCAATCAAATATTTGGGCCTCCCGCTTTTTGTCTGGCAGCTACGAACGGTGGATTTACAGTTCCTTGAAGATAAAATTGCAGCGAGGTTGGTTCCGTGGGATGGCCACAATATCACCACCATTGGTCGCACGGCGCTCGTCAAGTCGATGCTAACCTCCCAAGCGATTTACTCCATCACTTCCCTCATTGTCCCGCCGCGTACCCTGAGCAACATCAACAAAATTGAGCACGCCTTCCTCTGGGCAGGCACAGACAAGACCACCAGAGCTAAATGTAAAGTTAATTAGGAGGTCGTTTGCCGGCCCCTCGACCATGGGGGGCTAGGTGTGCTAAATACGGACAAATTCGCCTGGGCTCTTAGACTCCGGTGGCTTTGGTATGAGTGGAAAGACCCCACCAAGATGTGGATTGGCATGGGAAACCCATGCAATGACGCAGACTACGACTTCTTCTATGCCTCCACCTCCATCGCCGTTGGCAACGGAGCACGGACGCCGTTCTGGGACTCCCCGTGGATGCATGATAGGAAGCCTAAGGACATCGCGCCCCTCATTTATGAGGCATCCTCTAGGAAGAATTGGCAAGTTTGTGAGGCCCTGAAAGATGAGGCGTGGGTCTCCAAGATCAAAATTTCGGAAAATTTCTCCATCAACCACTTTCGGGAGTTTGTGGTACTCTGGTGATGAGGACATAACTACCTTGGATACGACCAAAAATATTGCATACATGCATATTTGTCAGGTGATTTCTAGTGCAAACTATTCAATAATCTATTTATGTTATCCAGAACAAAAATACTTCACACATTTTTTGTGTTTTGTCTAATTGCAGGTGTATGGAACATTTGTACAATTCACATATGAAGATAAGGGAAAAGGAGAAGTTTATTTTCTGTTCAAAAAGTCCTCTCACGTCAATTTTGGGCCAAGAGAATATAGAGTCCAAGTCTCTCACGTTCTGCATTCAGATTCGGACTGCACAGACATATCTGACTCAAAACGTCAACAACTTTTTCATACGGACTCCAAATTGGGTGATTCTTTTTTTTGTTGGAAAGTAGATTTCGTGCTCTTTCCAACCCAATTGGAATCACCTTCAAATTCGTCCGGAGCATTGTGATATCGACGAAACAATCTGACGCTGCAGCAGAATCCGAGTCAAACAACAAGTTCAAAGGTGTTGCACCACCTCCACTTGGGCCCATGAGCCTTGTACGACCTAGGGTTAGTTTTAGGCTGCCTTGGGATATCCTTCCACCTCCTTGGCCGCCACCCCTTACTCCTATATAAGTAGATCCATCTAGTAGCTTTTTCCTTGGGTTGTGTTTAGATTAAAAGTTCGCCATAGCTGCAACTTCGCATACTTCGTTTGTGTCCAACGACCAGACCAAGACATCACAGAACCCCACCTTCATTACTAAAGTTTTCCTCTTTTATTCTCAATATCCATATTGCAATCTCAGTTTCTTACTTGTTCTTTGTTTGCTCATAGGAAATAGACCCTCGTGGTCAGGTTAATCGTGCTCCGACGTGGTCAATAACCCTCGGAAGTTGGTTTAGCGAGTGCTAAGGCGCGACGACTTCGCACGTTCGTAGTCGGATCGTCAAAGTCGACTCCCACAGAAAACGATATCTATCTCATCGAAACATCGGGACACCTTCGCCTCTATCAAGTGGTATCAGTTTTCAGGTTGCTCGATGAGAATTTTCAGTTTTTCCTAGCTTAGATTTATTTTCTTACCTATTGTCCAAGAAAAAGCCACAAAAAAGTTAGATCTATTCATCCTTTGTCCAAGCCAGTCTGAGCCTTTGCAATTTTCTTTTCATTGCTTGCATAGTTGAATTATCGATTGCATTGGCGTGTCGAGTTGCTGGTCTTAGTGTCTAGTTCGTTTAGAGTTTCGAGTTCTGTTCACATTAGTCACGCCATCGCTGCATCGTTATCCCTTCCGTTGTCCACCACCCATCCATCAATTTCCTCCACGTGCTACTCACTGTTCATTGTCATAATCATAGTTGAGATCGTTTCACATCTTCACTTGATCCAATCTGCATCTTATCTAGTTTGTTTTGGAAAGAGGTAGAGAGAGAAAAAGAGGAAGAGAGAAAAACGAGAGAAAAAAAGTTAGAGAAAAAAAGAGAAAGAAAAAGAAAAAGTGTGAGGGAAAAAAGAGAGAAGAAAAAAAACAAAATTCGGATCTATCTAGACTCAATCTCGTAGTTGATTCGGATTGGAATCTGTTTTGTGCACTGTTCAGTAAAACAGGCATAACTTCCTCATGCAAAGTCCGTTTTGGCTCTGCGAGTACTCAAATGAAAGCTAGCGATGAGCCGCATATAAATAGTTGCATAAGCTAGTTCAATATTTTGCCTCTCAAAATCGGCTTCTAAATAGGTCTTTTTACCCTCCGAAGTTCACAAACACAGCTTATTCCAGTCTTTCAGGCCAGTTTTAGACTTCTTTGACTCCTCATATCAATTCAGAATTGAGTGATTCTTTTTGCATTGGAAAGCTTGAGTTAGTAGCATTCTTTGAAAAAAGTTATCAGAAAATTGGCTCAAATTTTTCAAGAGGAAAGTTGGAAAGAGAGAGTTGTTGTATATCCTGCTTGGCACTTGTTTTTCATCATTATCTTTACTGCCGTTGTGATCTTCACTTATATCTTGCTGTCCAGAGCTACTTAGTATCCTTCATTGATGCTAGTTGTGCTATGTATTGACCTCATTAGTGTTCTAGGCTCGCGTCTCTAGTCCGGTCTAGCATAGGACCAGCACAGTACCGTCGTTGAGCGTTTCTTCAACATTGCATCTCTGAATTGATTATTGCTAATTTTTTGCTACCATATACTTAAGCCTTCCAAGCTCCACATATTTCTACACCGTGTTTATGCACTTTCCTCTAGCAATCGCTTTACTCAATCTTCAGAGTTATTTGACACCGCTGGTTGCCGATCACCACCTGCTGCATGGTAAGAACTTGTAAGATATTGAGATTTGCTATACTGTGAGCGTTTTACCACCACTTCCAAGTAGTTCATAGGAACATTTTTTGGATTCTGTTTCTTGTTTCTACTAATCATGACAGGATCCAGAGTCAATTCATGGGCTTTGTCGATCGTGGGAGACGTGCCACCACCTTTGCAAATACCACAACTGTCACAAGAGGTGCACAAACATCCAAATGCACATGACCAGGTTAATGTATCTATACCACCATTTAATGGCCATTTTAGACCTGCTTTATATATTGAATGGGAGTTCAACATAAAAAATATATTTGCTTAACATAATTTTGATGAACATAAAAAGGTTAAGGTTGCGGTTGGTTCTTTCACTGGTTATGCTTTGGTTTGGTAGAGTGAATATTGTCGATTACACCCTGATTATATACCTACTACTTGGGATGATTTGAAACTTTCCATGTGACTTACTTTCGTTCCCGCTTATTATACTCGCGACATGATTAAGAAGTTGCAACATTTAAAACAAGGTAGTGACACTGTAACAAAATATTATGATGATTTACAAACTACCTTGTTGCATTCCTCTTTAGAAGAAAGTGAAGATGATTTTATGGATATATTTTGGGGAGGATTAAACCGTGATATTCAAGAGATATTAATTCATGAAGAGTGTTATCCTATGGACCATTTGTTTCGTCTTGCTTGTAAAGCTGAACAGGAAATAAAACGACATGTTGCCCATGAGGAGAACAAGCGCATGGTGCACATTCCAAGAGTTGATATGATTGTTCCTTCAACTACTAGGCATACTATGACAACCACATCCATTGTTGTGAGGACTACATCACCTCCAGCATATGACACATCACCCCCGAGAGTCGCTACATCATCTGAGTTGATCATAAGAGGTAATGACAAAGGTACTGATCTTCCATCTCTACATGAGAATAATGAATGTCTTATCAATTTGAATGCACCATCTGATGAGCTACCCACTACTTTGATCGTACCACCTATTTTATAGGACTATGTTGATAATTTGACTTTGCCATGTGATCAAACAACTGAAATACCAACAATTTTGAGTGCACCCATTGAATTAACTGTTGATGCAAAAGAACCAATGTTTAATCATTTTGATATGACCTCTAATCTTGGTGAAGATTCTGTGTCCAATGACTTATTGTATGTTTGCTTATTTAAGCATGTTGTCGCATGTAAATTCGATGCAGGTAAGATTTATTCACCAATGTTGGGATGGTTTAATGATGAATATTGTCAATCTTTTGATATGAATAAGATCTTCACTTATATGTGCAAACTGAGTTGCAATATTTTCATGCCTTCTACTTGTGATAATTTTTTGGCTTTAGATTTTATGAACTATGAAAGTTACTCATGTATATATGTGTCATATGTGAAAAAAATCAAAGGAAGTAAAAATGGATGACATGTACATATACAACATATACACCTTGTCTCTTTTGTTAGCCACATTTCAGATTAAGCAACGCCGATGACGGCTTTGTTTTCAAAAAGGGGAGGATGATGAGGACATGACTACCTTGGATACGACCAAAAATATTACATACATGCATATTTGTCAGGTGATTTCTAGTGCAAACTATTCAGTAATCTATTTCTAGTGCAAACTATTCAGTAAACTATTCAGAAAATATGCATATGTGAAAAAAATCAAAGGAAGTAAAAAAGGATAGGAATTTTATAGGAATAGGAAAATCATAGGAAGTGAGATGACATACATCTCAATTCCTACAAAGAAAGAGATGTTATTTGGTGCATAGGATATGAATTTTTCCATTGAGTCTAGGCTAATGTTTTCTTTCCTCCCAAATGTGAAGGATTGATTCCTATCCTATACAGGAATAGGAATCCATTCCTATAAACCAAAGAGTTTCAAATGAATTTTTCCTTTACAAATCCTATCCTATAGAGTTCCTACAAAATTCATACAAACCAAAGGAGGCCTTATGTTATTCAGAACAAAAATATTTCACACACTTTTGTGTTTTGTCTAATTGCAGGTGTATGGAATATTTATACAATCCACATATGAAGATAAGGGAAAAGAGAAGTTTACGTTCTATTCAAACAGTCCTCTCACGTCACTTTTGGGCCAAGAGAAGATAGAGTCCAAGTCTCTCACGTTCTGCATTCAGATTCGGACTGCACAAAAATACCTGACTCAAAACGTCAACAACTTTTTCATACGGACTCCGAATTGAGTGATTCTTTTTTTGTTGGAAAAGATTTCATGCTATTTCCAACCCAATTGGAATCACCTTCAAATTCGTCCGGAGCATTGAGATATCGGCGAAACAATCTGACGCTACAGCAAAATCCGAGTCAAACAACAAGTCCAAAGGTGTTGCACCACCTCCACTTGGGCCCATGAGCCTTGTACGGTGTAGGGTTAGTTTTAGGCTGCCTTGGGACGTCCTTCCACCTCCTTGGCCGCCACCCTTTGCTCCTATATAAGTAGATCCATCTAGTAGCTTTTTCCTTAGGATTTGTTTAGTTAAAAGTTAGCCATTGCAACTTCGTGTACTTCGTTTGTGTCCAACGACCAGACCAAGACCGCTTACGGATCCCCACCATTATCAATACTTCATATATATTCGCAATATTCAGATTGCTTTATCATATTCTTGCTCGTTCTTCGATTGCTTGCAGGAATAGACCTTCGTGGTCAGGCTGACCGTGCTTCCGGCATCGTTAGTAACCTCGGGAGATTGGTTTAGCGATTGCTAAGACGCCACGTTGTGCACGTTTGTAGTCGGATCGTCAAAGTCGTCTCCACCAAATCGATAGTTATCATCTCATCGAAAGATCGGGACACCCTCGCCTCTATCATCTGGGCCACTATCCGTGACTTTGCTCTCATTGAGGAGGCAGAAGATGACATCACTTGGAAGCACACCAACAACGGAATCTACTCGGCTGAATCTGCCTACAGGGCTCAGTTCCTCGGCACCATTCGCTCCCCCATGGAGCAGGCTGTTGGGAAGGTTTGGGCTCCACCGAAAGTCAAGTTCTTTGCTTGGCTTGCCGCCCAAAACAGGATTTGGATTGCGGATAGGTTGGATAAGCGCGGTTGGCCAAACTGTGGACTATGCCCGCTATGCAAACAAGGTCAAGAATCGGTGGACCACCTCTTCTACAAGTGCCGCTTCACGCTAAGGATTTGGGACACGATAAAATTTTGGCTCCAGCTAGACCACATTGATACTTCCACATGGCACTTGCTACAATCCCCCAAGGCATGGTGGATAGGTTTATCCGACGAGACCGTCCCCAACCGCAAGGCCATGGCCTCTCTAACCATGCTCATCTCTTGGACAATTTGGAGTGAAAGAAATGCATGGGTTTTCCGACACAAGAGCACTCCTCCAATCTTTATTCAAAATATTAAGACGGAGGCGTTGTTATGGGTGTCTGCATTCGCGAAGCAATTGGGTTTAATTATGTCGTTACAGTAACAACTCTTGTTGTAAGGGTGTGTTGTAACACAGCACGATCAAACTCTTTTCTCTCTTAATTAATATACGTGGCAAATCTTTTGTCCGGTTTCAAAAAAAAATCAAGGTCCGACCCAAACGGACTAAGAATTGGAGGATCCAACTTGCCCTTCATTTAAAGTTGAGACAACATCAAATTCCAATCCGAGCAAGAAGAAGAAGAAGAAGAAGAAGAAGACAAAGGCAAGAGGTCCGGCATCCTTAATTTTTGAGGATATCTTGTTGGTCAAAGCTTGATTGGCCATCACAATGAATTCAATATGCGGCACCGAGCAAAAGGGAACAAGTATTGGGATGATTTAATTTGCTATGTCGTATTTGTTTCGAATTGTTGAATTGGGACGATTTGTATTGTATGATCGACATGCATGGATTTAAGAATCCGCATTTGAGATGTGTTGACGTGCAGCAGCCGAAATAAGGGGCTGACCTTGCCTCGTTCCGGAAAAAAACAGTGAGGGATGATTTATGCAAAATAGACAGAGACGTGCTGCAAATTTTACAAGCAACCCAGTCAACCAGTCAAATCTTACACCACGTGGGCGGAATACAGAGCAGAAGCGTACACGTTCACCGTAAGCGTATACAGATGAGACTTTTGTATTCGTAATCTAGGTATTTCTGACGAGACTTCTGTAATCGTAATTTAGGCATTTCCGAGTCCAGTGACCAATGTAAATTTCGGGGATGGGTAAAGTGACCACGTTTGAATTACCCTCCAGTATGTACGAGCTACTCAATTTCATGCACCGTTGGGATCGAGTAGACTGCTCACAAGGGGCAGCAATGGTACATCGCCTCGTTTACAGTTGTTCGAGTTTCAGATGCATGCTTACAAAGTACAGTACTAGTACCAAGTAATATCAGAGAAGAGATGGTACGTGACTAAAAGCTTTCCACTCACAGTATGCCATCTTCACAATTCTCGTTGTATAAATTGTAGTATAATGGGAATCCAAGTATACACAGTATAGAATAGCAATCAACATCCCTGTTTGTGTTTGGGCAAGTGGCCAAGCCGGCCATAAGCAGTGGTACCGCCGCTACTCCTAAAATAGCGGCATCGTTTCTGAATCAGAAGAAATGCTTTTTATCTCCCAAGTAGAGAATGTGCGGTGGCCTCTCACTGAGCGCTTCAAAGCGTCGGGTCGCTTATATAAACTCTTGCTCCGCCTCGTTCCCGCCAGTAGCAGCACCCTGTTGCAACGGGTTTCTCAAATACGGCAACTCTTTGTACTTGGCATACTCCGGCAAATCTAGGGCATTCTCTGCGATTCTCCCGTCCTCGTGAATCCTCTCGATCAAGCTCTCGAGCGAAGGAAAGTTTGCCTGAGCATTTCAAAAGAAGTAAGGGTTACTAGCTAGTTACTAAAAACAGAACTTCCTTTTTTGCCAGTAAAAATGTCATTTGGTTCTCAGTTACCTCAGGTCGTATGTACCCAACGATAACAAGGCGCAGCTCCTCTCCGTAAAAGTCCTCATCAAAACCATGAAGCAACCATGGTTCCTGAAATCAATGCCTCTTAGAGCAAAATAATACAGCTAAACAAGGAACGGCCTGTGTAAAGAGCACTCACGATTGTCTTCTCTGTGTTATCAAAATAAGGGTTCCAGCCAATGCTCATGACCATCTTGTATATGCCTCGCTTCGAAAGTCCGGCCCACCCAAAGTATACACCTGATGTATGCTCTGACAGTATGTCGGAAAAGTTTTCTGCGGCCAAGTTCGCTACAAGACAGGTAAAAAATTATCAGTGACCAAGAAGAATTGAGTGTACTACTTACTACTAAGAAAACCAAAAGGTGGAACTGGTAGAGTATATATTTTAATTTCAACAGGATATACTTCACCCAAGATTGGAAAATTTTCCCAGAGTTTCAGGAGTGTCCCATTTTATCATGTGAAACTAGTTTCCTTATGACATTTCTATATATCTTGTCGGCCAATTAAGTTGATGCACGCATATTTAACCCGAGTCATTAAGTAGACCTACCAAAGGTGCCTTATGATAAAATTAAAGGGGATAAGTCCAAATATAAACCAAAAACTCAGTGTTCCTAAACAACATACAATTCAGTTAGGTGCTCATAAACCAGCTTCAAACGATTGATGTATCTAATAACACGCACAACGTCAGCTATTCTACAGAGCATGGGTTCCTCTAGCAATTTTCCTAGTAACGCAAAACACATAACAGGTATTTGGAAGTAGGCCAGGTAGGTGGGGTAACATCTGAAATGGTCCATCAATGAACAAAATGAATAACATAGTATCATGACAAAACCATTCATAGAAGTGTTAGCCTGTGAAGTCAGTGAACTGTTCAAGACACTTTAAGGTTTGAAAACATGCTAGTGATATATTTACTTATATAATATGTTCCACGATACCTGTTGGTATTCCTAGTACTTTAGAACCACGGCCAAATCCTTTGATCACTGGCCCACCAATAAACCATGGGTCTATTGGTAAAGTGCCTTCAATCCCTGGGCAGAAAAATGATAAACAGTTAAGTTGAATATGTCCATGTTGTTCTAAGATAATGATAAACAGATAGTCCCAAGAGTTAGAGCATACAATCATTGAAGGGTGGCAAACCCCATTTTTCAGGCCTTAAGTCAAGGAGGGAATTGATAATCTCATCCGCGGAACTGAATTCATCAGTCCTTTTGGGTACTGAAGGGACAGCTATGACATGCATTCCTGCAGCTTTGCCAGCCGTAACTCCTGGCCTGGCACAATCATTAATTGAAAATGTTAAAGGTAATATGGTTACTAAAACACTGCACGCTAAAATATAAGTTAGGGAACCAGTAATGCTAGTGTAGATGTGGTGGATGTAAACATAATATCTACAGAAATATATGGAACAGAGATGCATCTGCAATTCCGCATAATTCAAAATTCTATGCTGTGCACATTAGCATAGCTTTCTAACTAGTGTTATTATGTGAATTCATCAAGTTGTACCACCGTAAGCTATTATGATGTGGAAGATCATTGATATCAGATTTTATCTGTCAAAAAGACTGATATTGTTCTTTTTTAACATAAAGCAAGAATAACATTTATTGAAATTCACAAAAGTTATCAGATAGTTACTGAAGCTATGTTTTATTGCTTGTAGCTTTGAGAAACGAGAACCAAACATCCATGCCAATTCAAGCATATCGAAACATGAATTTCTGTTCCATCAAAAAGTGCATGGTGTTCCACTGAAAACATGTCTATATTATTACTTAACCAAGGCAGAACTTACACAGAGTCCTCAATTACTAGGCAATTTGAAGGATCAGCATTCATCCTTTTTGCAGCTTCCAGAAATCTTGTATATCACCACACCAGCAGAACAAAAGTAACTAAATGAGATCAGTTTGATAAATCTATAGGGTGTCAGTAATGAAAACATTATATAGCACATTGCCTTACATATCTGGGGATGGCTTTCCTGACTCTACTTCATCAGCACCAACAATTGCAGAGAAATACTCTTTCCAACCTATACATCATAATAGTAAACTAAGTAATATATCATTCCACCAAATAAAAAGAAGAACACGAAAAAATCTAGGTATCCCTGAAGCATGGAAAACTGGAAAAGGATACCTTGCTGACACGAGATTTTGGACTCAATGTTTGATCTTGAAGAGTTGGAAGCTAAAGCAGCTGGCACCCTGCTGCTCTTCAAATGTTTTATTAACCGATTAGCTCCAGGAAGAGCTTTTATGTTGCCCCATCTGCAATATGAAATTTAATATGCTACTCATATATCTGAAGGAATACAGCCGCAAGTGAAAATTACAGCATTAGAAAATTGTAGTAGTTCTATCATCATGCCCAATACCAGTCACAACCTTACCACAAGTTCTTGTAAGAAAATCTTTACAAATACTTTCATTAGACACAAATCCTTTTCATAATTTCATTTCTATTGGAGTACTTTCTGCACTATACCCAAAGTTCACTTTGCTGTTTAAATTGCATCAAAGGAGCGTGACCAAAGAACTAAAATAATCTGCTGCTGATTTACAGAAATTGTTCTACAGTGACTTGTCAAGTGCACTGTGCAATCTAAAAGCATACCAGACATGCACATTGAAGCCTATTTGGCTTTGAACCCACTTTATGGTATACCAGATGCTTGCTTCTAGAGGATCATATAGTAGCATAACTTAAGTATGTACTAATAAAACACAGAGAGATATTGAAGTCAGCCTACATATATATAAATCTTTGTATTATTATCATATCCATGAGTACAACTAACATGCAGATGTTAATGTATAACATGTGCATATGCAGATGTAAACTCAAGAAGATAGGCACACCTCAAAGGCATGATTGTAAGACTTCTAGTAGCAGCATTGGAGAGAGATTAACAAAAAAAAACTAGCCTATCAGGGGTATTCAGTAATTCATAAGAATTACAGGGAGAAAGCAAATGGGCACACAAAAATATACATGCACACACAAAAAAAGAAATGTTCTTGAAAAGACTGAACTAAACAATCCACTTTATCAAGCGAATGGCCTGATGCAGCCACAAAATGTATAGATTTTCCACTACAGTAAGATGGTAATATGCATTTTGCGAAACATAGGCAAGTATAAAGAGGCTCAGTGACATTACTGCTCGCTGAACATTGGATTAATCAATGAGAGGAACTCTTCGGTGGAGTAAGGGAGTCCGTAATCTTCTAAAACAACAGCTGCAGCTTCATAAGGTGTCTTTCCAACAAATTTGTGAGCTTTCTTGCTATCCCACTTTTTCCCATTTTTAACAAGAAATGGTTTCAGCACCTGGCTTACAATGCAATCTGCCAAATGGTACAACCAAGGTAAGCAGAAATGGGCATTCAGCATTTATTTAACTTGGAAAGATCAAACAATGGAAGAATTTTTTGGAATTCACGGTCACCTGTGTTTAAGAGGGTACCATCCAAATCAAGAATGACATGGGAAATAAGGCGAGTAATGGGCTTCGGTGCTGCCATTTCCAAGGACGGATGAGCTAAATGCAGCAAGAGACAAATTATTTGGGAAGCCCAACCTGAAATGTAGCAAAACCTATTCAGGCACACACCAAATTAGTGCTGCTAAATTATAAAGTTAGTTAATCCGGCAATATTTTCCTGATGATTTAATATACGTATACAATTACATATTACAACTAAAGTGGGAGTGAGAAACAGTAGCAGATCCTATCCTTGGCTCT
Source organism: Triticum aestivum (assembly GCF_018294505.1). NCBI lineage: Eukaryota > Viridiplantae > Streptophyta > Magnoliopsida > Poales > Poaceae > Triticum > Triticum aestivum. The sequence goes on from NC_057794.1 coordinate 254,718,411, forward strand.
TGAACCTGAGACTTTTTTTTCCTAAAGTTATGACTATTTACAGGAGCATAGAAAATTCGTTTAGTACTAGTGTTTGGCTGGGCTGACTTATGTAATCACCTCCCGATAAGTGTGCCGGGTGTATGAAGGTCAGTGTGATTTAGTTAGTCGCTGGATGAAAACAACCTTACCTCAATGGCCAAAGACTGGGACGGGGTGAAGACAGCAGGAACACGATGTCCCAGCGAGATAGAACGGGAACGGCGACGCGCGTGAGAGGCGGGAGGAGGGGGTGAGGTGGGGGTGGGGGTGGGGGTGGAGGCGTGATTGAGGCGCCCGCGGTGACGCTAAGGTACGGCGCTGCGGCGGCCCTAGAGCTGCGCTTTCCCTCTAGTGCGGCTGGGAATTTCTTGATTTCAAGCTGGCCGGCCGGTCGCGCGAGCGCCTCCCGGTGGGACTCAGAACCGAAGCGAGAGGAAAGAAAGGGTACGGGAAAGAGGAGCAGAACCGATCCGGATAGGCTTGTAGCGTTCCTTGCACCGATCTGTACACTTGGATTTGGATGTGATAAGAAAAAGAGTTAAAAGCACTGGGTCCTAGAACTTGCTAAGAATGTGATGGTTTGATCTTAAAACTTGCAAAATGACACTATCCAGTCCCACAACTTACACCAAAATATGCAACTTGTTAGAATTATGTGTCCTGCAACTATATTCAAATTACTTGGAATTATTAAATATTCGGAATACCTCATTATGGAATTATACATGTATTTGTACATAAAATTGTTTTACATGTTTAGCATGAAAAATTATCACTTATTGGAACGTACTTAAGTTATATGCTTAAGGAAACTCGTCGATTATCAGTGGAATACAATATACCATTTATATTGGAAAGGCTACTCGGGTACACTGATAATTGGAAGGAGCTAGATTGTATAGTTAGATTACAGCCCTAATGTTGATCTACATAACTAGAGGAATTTTCACTCTATTATGGCGCGTTGCTCACAAGCGCGTGCTCCGGGGACATAACGAGTAGAATCCGTTAACAGACAAATATGATCGTGGTTGGTAATTTGATCTGGACTCTATCCCGGAAACTAGTGGAAAAGACTAGAAATCTTATATCTATATAAGAGGTGGACTCTTTGGAAAAACAGTATAAAAAGGTCCCTACCCCCTAGCCTCAGATATGCGAATTGTGAGCGGCACCATGAATAAGCGCAGAGGAATAGGGGGTAGAGCGCAAACCCTAATTTCTAACATTGGTATCTTGAGCAAGGTTCGGCCGCCGACGCTTGAACCCAAATCCGCTGCCTACTCTGCCGCCGGTTGTCGCCGCAAGCATCTGGTTTGCATTTTTCCCCAAGTCGCCGCCTGGTTGGTCAACTTCATGGACTACTCGGCATCTTCGCCTACGTGCTACAGCCTATGCGTCAATCGAGGAGGAAAATCAAGCTGCAAAGCACGTCCACATGCGTAGTCTGATCTTGCTTCTTGGAAGTGGATCAATCTCACCCGTGGCTCAAGGAAGGAGCCATGATGGATTCTTCACGTGAAGGGAGCTCTCCATGCCTCTCTGATTCACGCACGGAGATCGAAGTTGTAGCTGGTCCGTGACCACGAGTTCGATCTGCCGGAAGTACAAATCCTGCCGACTCACCGGGTCCAACTCCGCGCCAGTCGCCGTCTCTCAACATGTACGAATCCTGCCGGCTCACCACGTCCAACTTCGCTCCGTATCGCGCCCGTCGCCGTCTCTCAGAACCGTGAGGTCTGCTGCCTTGGGAGTTGGGAAGTCGTCTGCTTCCCCAAGTCATTGAGTCCGCTGTTACGCGGGTCCAGATCCGGTTATGGTGCTCACAGAAAGGTGCTGCCTACTCGCCGAGTCTGATGCAGCCATACAGGGATTTCAAGGGTGAGTTGTTCCTACAGTGGCTACAACAAACTCTGTTGCGGTAGTTGATTGCTGCAATTAAGGAGGAAATCATTCTATTTTTAAGAAAGGAATTAGCAACAATCTGAGGAAGGCATGCCAAGGAAGAGTGGAAGTATAATACTTGGATTGTGACAAGAAGATAGCTAGCTACTGATGTTTGGTGGAAACTGAAAAGCAATCGAGGAATCTAGAAATAGTTGGGTTTTCTTTATCATTGGAAAACTAGCTAGAACTGGTTGTAACAGGAACACTCGATGGCATACTCTCGAAATAGTAAGAACACACGTTGCAGTGGTCGGGAACGGATGTCGTACGCCGGAAGGAGTGCACAGCAAAAGGATCTTGCTGGAATACCATGGAACCCACCGGAATACTACAGATTTTTGGACAACATACAGATGCCGAGCATTGTTCGCGCCCCGTGGAGTTTTTCATATTATCGTCGACATTGAATAATTTCATTGGTGCATTGCGACACGCTAAAGGAATCATTTTTAGTGGAATCACTTATTTTCAGTCTAATCAGTGCAAAATTATTGTTGGAGAAAATTGATATCTTGCAGATAATTATGCATAGCCTGAAAAGGGATTTCAGGGAAGTGTTTTTATTGAGCATCACTTATTCAAAGAGGAAGCTGGGGGTCACTCCAGGAAATTTGCTCTTCATCTATCGGTATGTCTGATGTTAATGTTTGCACTATATTTTTATTTGTGGCTATTTCTTTTAAAAATAGATGGAGTATGGTGTTTGTTTATATACATCATATATATTGGAGTACAATAGCAATCTTATTGGCATGCAACAATTTCGAAGGGAAAACTAATGTACTTAGGAATTAATTGTGAATTTGATATACTTTGGATTGGAAATTATGCCATCAAACTCCTTTTGTGGAGGAAAACTATTATTGTTATAGGACAGGCTATTCAACTTCAGTGAGAAGGGATTTAATTTATTGCTCCATCTTGGAACCTATTGATTATGACATACTATTTGGGAAAGGGAGAGTGGAAATATTGCTCAATGGTTAAATTAGTGCATTATGATTTTCGCACAATGGTCCATCTTTCTTGATGTCCATTGGAAGTTGGTAGACCAATTTTTTATATTGGGCAAAGATTACTCCATATGGAGGAATATCGACAATGGGAACACATGCTTGGAATCTTATTATCTACATCATTAAAGTCTTGGTCACATATCTTGGAACTGGATCAAGAGGCTTATTGATTCTGGAATTTTAAACTTTAGTGGGAGGACTAATGGTACATGTGAAGCATATATGAATTTTTTAATACACCTTGTTTATTAAGGTGGAAGGAGATGAAAGGGCTTCACATCGTTTCTTTTTTATATACTTACGATATTTCTTTGGACATCCCCACTAGAGGTCACATTGTTTATTTCATCTCACTCTTCCATGGTTACACTTTTACATGGTTATGCTTATATTTTATTATACAAGTCGGAAGGTTTTATTGTGCTGGTCACATGTTATACTGAAGTGGAAAATCAGTTGATTAAATAATATCATAGTTTTAACAACCGATTGGTGGGGGAAGTACACTTCAGGAATATATCGTTTGTATGTAAAGATCATGGAATTATTCACCATTGTTATATACCGTACACTCCACAATTGAATGGAGGAATTGACTGTCTTGTATACTCCCTCGTTTGTTTGGAAAGAAGCATTGTGTAATGTCATTTGTTGTATCTTTCTCCATCTAATACAGTCACTTGGCTGGAAGGAAATCTTCTATTTTGGCATGAAATTCACAGTTATTACAAAGCGCACACCATGAATTTTTCATGGTTCTTCTAGTGGATCATAGGGTGTTTCCTTAGTTATCTGGAAATGAATACTGGTGGAAAGTAGGAACACAATCATTTTTATGATCAAGGGTGGAATTATTGACAATCATACTGGAATACAATCTTAACCCAAGGAAACTACAAGTGACACTCCCAACATGTCATGCTTAGGATAAGTGGGAGGAATTAACTTGGAACGCAATCTATGGATAATTGTTATGTGATTTTTGGGGGAAGTCACTCTAAATAGTAGAGGAAGACTCCTAAGAAGGCTTGAAACTTTTCATGATTGTCAACTATGGGTGGAAGAAATGCGGGCAGGAATAAACTCAATGAGAAATTCTATAGTTTGGAAACTTATTATCACACCAAATAACCGCAAGCCCATTGTTTGTAAGTGTTTTTATTTATTTGTAAGGAAATTTGTCTCATTGAAATATTATAATGTCACTCTTGCCATTCAGTTCTTTGCACAAAGGGAAATATATTTTGTGGAAACTCTCTCTCGTGGAATTTTGGGAAAGAGGAACTAAAGACATGATTTGCGAATTGAATATATTAATGTATTGTCTTATAACAAGCTTCACATCAATGAAATAGCAGGTAATATAGTTTTCTATATAAAGCAAGGCGTTCATTTACAAACGTAAGTGTAAAGTATTTTGCATTACTATTGGATATGTTAATATTGTTTTGTTGTTTGCAATGGTAAAGTCACATTGATGGAAGTGAAAGCTTGGTCATCTTTTAACTTTCATATGAAAGGAACATTTGAAACATCCTATGTTTTACAAGTAGAAATACATAAAAACTATTTTAAAATACCTTTGGTAAAGGGAATCATTCTCGGTGAGGAATTATATTTAAACTCCTGATGAAAATAGAATAATAAATGATACTGGAATTTGTATGTATCTTCATTATATTATTATACCTTAGCTACCGGAATTTATGCTGCATTCAAGCAGTGGAATGAAAGTCGAGCAGCTAAGGGAATCTCACACATCATATAAGATTGTGGAAAGTGCATCACAACCTGTCACTTACTCTAAAATTTATATTAAAGGTAAACACATTGAGGAAGCTATTACTCTATCTACAAGATGAGAAATAAGTCCAGGTACGCATATTCAATTTTTTTGTAGTACTAATATGGTGCAGGTTCACTGACCGAAGTCAGGAATTTCTTTCAAAACATCGTTAATTATGGAACTTCATTTACTGATCGGATTTGATATTTATGTGGTTTTGAAAATTTATTCAACATGGTTATCTTATACTTGACTCGATGTGAAATTAATCATATTATTATATATGTGATGGAAAATAATTGATGCGGAATTTCACGTGAGGAAACAAAATACTCAAGGTGCCTACAAAGGTGGAATCACACTCGAGGAAATAATACTCGAGGCGCCGAGGACAGCTATGCTGGAATAATTAGGTGCAAACTAAAGGTCTCTAGTGATCTTAAGTGTCACAGCAAGGAAACATATTGAAGGGAAGTATCACCGTATATATATTTGTGGGTTTTCAATGTAGTGTTAATATGATTGTTGATCCCTTGACTAAGCCTCTTAGTCAGGAGGTATTTGGCAAGTATGTTAAGGCTATGGGTTTACGAATATTTGAATGATCGTTTTGGACAAGTGGGAGATGTTGGAATTATGTGTCCTGCAACTATATTCAAATTACTTGGAATTATTAAATATTCATAATACCTCATTATGGAATTATACATGTATTTGTACATGGAATTGTTTTACATGTTTAGCATGGAAAATTATCACTTGTTGGAACGTACTTAAGTTATATGCTTAAGGAAGCTGGTCGATTATCAGTGGAATACAATATACCATTTATATTGGAAAGGCTACCCGAGTACACTGATAATTGGAAGGAGCTAGATCGTATAGTTAGATTACAGCCCTAATGTTGATCTACATAACTAGAGGAATTTACACTCTATTATGGCGCGTTGCTCACAAGCGCGTGCTCCGGGGACATAACGGGTAGAATCCGTTAACAGACAAATATGATCGTGGTTGGTAATTTGATCTGGACTCTATCTCGGAAACTAGTGGAAAAGACTAGGAATCTTATATCTGTATAAGAGGTGGACTCTTTGAAAAAACAGTATAAAAAGGTCCCTACCCCCTAGCCTCAGATATGCGAATTGTGAGCGGCACCACGGATAAGTGCAGAGGAATAGGGGGTAGACCGCAAACCCTAATTTCTAACACAACTTTGGTCCTGAATCAATCACATAGCGACAAGTGGACTCGTCAGGCCCGAGCGGGTCACAACGCGCGCTTTTACAAAAAAAAAAATCTGCCTTTTGTTGTAATCAACTGTGGTATAAGAATGCTGCACATTTGACATCGAATTGTGTGCCTGAAGGTGATACCGCTGATCATGCTCCAATTGTTCCATGTGGCCTTGTATTTCTTTTGTTCGCTTGTAAGCCAAATTAATAATGTGACTAGTGACTAGACCATTGAGCTTACAAGCAGTTCATCTCAGTCTTATAAAGAAATTATCATTTAAGGAAACAAAATTGCAAATATTTGTACCAAGAATAGTTTTGCCATTCTCAAGTAATATTGCTGAAACAAGTTTGTATTGATCTGTGATCACTTAAACAAAACGATCGACAGATAAAGATACAACTGCTGCTCTTGGAAAAAAGTCAATTGGCGACTGATGTAACACACTTAACAAAACACTGGCGTTCAAGTCACCTTGTCAGCAACCTAGAAATTAGAATAATTCCAACACTCCCACTAATAAGCTTGCGCTGTTTGCGAGCACTGAAGCTTCAATCGTCTTAATGTTCATCTAAGGTGGTCATTGACAGGGCGGGATCGTAGGCTCCATGGGCGTGGATATGCTCCTAGTGCACATTTCAGGGCCAATTTCTGTGACCCCTTCTTCCTGAGTAGTTATAATGCTGCCCAGCATCCTTTTTTGGGGGGCTACTGGTTTAATTCAATAGAAGGAAAAAGATAGCCTGGATAAAATATAGCGCATACCTTTGCAAGGTTCCTGAAGTAAACTGTTGTGTAGTTCCCCGTTGGGAAGAAAACTTCTATCAGATCAGCAAGAACCAACTGGGGCTGCGAGATAGCTCCATCTGACCAATCTTTTTAAAAACAGGAAGTTTGTTAGACACTAATACATATGTAAAACCATATGACACACTGGGGTTTGGGCATTGTTATCAACTCATCACCCTGATTAAATGGGATGGGAAAACCCATATGCTACCTGTAACTTGTAGCTTTCTCTGACAAATGTCCATACTCCCTATAGCAGTAGTAGTTATAGTACACTGATGATCAGTAAAAACTATACATTCAAAATTTTGCTTAGATAAATGCACCAGAAATTCATGATCCCTTGGGTGTAAAGTTGCATACCTCTGTGAATTCAACTCATGCTACTACAGGTTTGAATCGGATGCTTAGGGCAGCAACTGCTTTGCTTAAGCACAAATAGTTTGTCTTAATCTGCATTAGGAGAAACAACTTGTCTTAAATTTTGAGTTACTTGTTATGGTAGCAATATTACTGAATGCATACACACAGTCTTCTATCTCAATCATGACAAAGAAAATTCAGTCGCATTTTACTGGTCTTAACTGCATCATATACTGCATTGGCCATGTCTTCGGAGTTCGTGAACGTTCCCAGGTATTTGATCCACTCGGCCCTCTGCACAGAGCCACCAACATTAGATCTGTCAGTTCATATAACTGCTGAGACAGTGTATTCTAGGCAGTGATCTTACCTACAATGGCGTGTCCTCTTCGGAGGGTACTATGTTGCGAAGTTGCAACCTTTATCTTGATCCGTGCTCACGAAATGCGCACGAAACTGCGAGAGTTTTCATGTGTTTATCCTGTTGACAAGCTGAACATTTCCAGTTGCATATTCCTAGAGCACGCACCAAGAAGCCACATGAGGTGTGCGTGTGTGTTGGAGGGGATGCTTTCGTGTCCTACGGGTTGATTACAACGAAAGGTAGGGGGGTTTTGCAAAAACACGTGCGCTGACCGACTTGGGCCCGACCAGTCCACTTGTCGCTCTGTGATTGGTCCAGGACCAAAGTTGCACATTTGGTGCAAGTTATGGGACTGAGTAGGTCCATTTTGCAAGTTCTAGGACCAAACCATCACATTCTCAACAAGTTCTAGGACCCCCAGTGCTTTTAACTCTAAGAAAAAGAAAGGGAAGAGGAGGCGCTTTCCCAGCTACTCTCCGTTTCCGTGCGCGGGGAAGAGACGACTTGGCTAATGGTAAGAGCATCTCCACTCGTGCCACCAACACCCCCCAGGGTGGGTTTTTTTACTCCAACATCGAAAAAACTCCCCAGTCGCCCCAGGATGCCGAATTCCGTCGGTTCGCTCCATTTTTAGGCCCGACGATCCCAGGCCGAACCCAGTGCATCGGGGGCCCTTGGGGGCTCCGACGGAAGGAAAATCCGCGCCTGGGCCACCACTGTCAGGCGAAAAAACATTTCCCACGTCCAGATTCGCCCCGGTGAGCACGCCCCCTTCCACCGCCATGCCTATTCCGGCGCCATTTCCCCCGCCGGAAAAGAGAGGGTTCGTCGCGACAGCCTCCACCCCGCTCCTGGGCGAGCTTTCCGGCGCTCCGGCCACGCGGGCAGGGATACCGGCGGTTGCGCGCCTACCATGCCCGCCAGGTGTTCGGCGATTTGTCTGCCTGGCGATGGACTCAGACGAGGAGGCATTCGCGGCGCTGCTGGAGGAGGAAGCCGATGCCGACGCCCGGGACGAAGAGCACCTCATGGTCCTCGCTGCTTTGGCCGGCCTGTTCATGAGCAATGCAAAGCCGCGGCGAGGTGGCTCGGCGTTGGGACGGCTGAAGGCAAAGCAGAGGCACCGACTGAAAGGCTATTGCTTCCTCCACGCCGACGCTCCACTGCATGGCGAGAACGCATTTCGGCGCCATTATCGGATGAGCCGAAAGCTCTTCCTCGGGATTGTGAATTCCATCTGGGAGTTCAACAGCTACTACAAGTGCAAGAAGGATTGCACCGACACACTTGGATTCACCTCATTCCAGAAGTGCACGACAGCTATGAGGATGCTTGCATACGGAGCTCCCGGTTATATAATGGAAGACTGTGGACACATGGCCGAGTCCACCAGCATTGACTGCTTGTACAAGTTCTTCAGGGCAGTGGTGGCAGCGTTTGGGCCATAATACTTGCGATCACCCAATGCCGAAGACACTGCTCGGATCCTAGCACAGAATGCAGCAAGAGGATTCCCTGGGATGCTTGGAAGCATCGACTGCATGCATTGGGCATGGGAAAACTGTCCTTTTGCTTGGGAGGAGATGTACAAAGGAGCCAAAGGAGCCTGCAGTGTGGTACTTGAGGCAGTGGCCACACAGGACCTTTGGATTTGGCACTCCTTCTTTGGCATGCCAGGAACTCACAATGACATCAACGTACTATAGTGCTTGAATGTCTTTGCTAAGCTTGTTGAAGGTCATGCTCCTCCGGTGAACTTCGAGGTCAATGGGTGCCACTACAACAAGGGGAACTACCTGGCAGATGGCATCTATCCGAGATGGTCCACATTTATGAAGACTATCTCAAACCCTGTGCCAGGAGGCAAGAACTCCTACTTTGCCAAGTGTCAGGAGGCTTGCAGGAAGGATGTCGAGTAGGCATTTGGTGTGTTCTAATCTCGATTTGCTGTTGTCCGGTACCCCGCCCTGACCTGGTCGAAGGATCAAATGTGGGAAGTTATGACTTGCTGTGTCATCTTGAACAACATGATCACTGAGAGCGAGCAGGAAGAGTCAGTCTTTGACACTGAACCATATTACAGGTAGGGTCCTCTTACCCAAATTGATCACCAGCTACCGGCAACTTGGACTGTCTTCCTCAATATGCATCAGGAGATCCGAGACACACGGGTGCATCAACAACTGCAGCACGATCTGGTGGAGCAACTATGGAGGCTCAAGGGCAACGCCTAGCTCGACCTGTGATGAAATATGTGTTTTTATTTTTTGAAATATTTGATTTGTATTGATTTCTGTGATGAACTATGTGATAAAAATAGTTTTTTGTTGAATTTGTGTCGAAGCACGTCGAAATTGGGCCAATTTGCGTCGAAAGTGGGCCGAAAGCGACGGCCGGGGGCGACTGGGAAAGCGACCCCCCCCCCCCCCCGCCGGTTTTTCCACCGGTTAGCCCCCATGCGGCATTATTTGAAGCCCCTGGGGGGCCAAACGACTGGAGATGCCCTAAGTTTACTGAAGGAGAAAACAATGATGGAGATGGGGAGCAGGTGAAGGAAAAACCTGATGATGATGCTACAGTAAGCAAACAAGACCGGCTACAAACGCTCCTCCCAGGAGAACGTGGCAACACCGGCGGCTGAGATGTGCTCCCCATAAGTTCAGATTCGATTTCAGTTAAAACCCCAAGTATAGTCCTCTGGTTGTACTCCCTCAGTATTTTTGAACTACAAAAACGTTGCTTTGGTACAAAAGCAGCTGACGGGGGATCCCTCGGTCCCGTTATGTATCACCAAGGAAGAATAATCAGAGAGGTGCCCGTGGTCGAGGCCGAAGGCATGGCTGTGAGTTGGGGCTCGTGCTTGAGCGAATCTGGAAGGGGCCCGGGGCGAGTTGGAGTTTCCGCTCCCGGTAGGTGTGCCCAGGCTCGATTCAGGAGGTGCCCATGGGCGTTGAGGTCTCTCTCCTCACGAGTACAGTGGACACTGGTGGTGGTCAGGGCTTCGCAACGCTGTCGGGCAGATCGGCGTCAAGGGCCACGGACATTTTGTGGAGCCTTGGACATGGATGCCGGGGTGGCAGCCCCGGAAGGCGGTCCGCATGGTTGGCTCTCCGGCGGGCACCATGGCGGCGGTGATGGCATTCTCTCTTGGGAGTGTGGGTAGCGAGAGGTGGTGTAGCGGGTGGCTCGAGCGCGCTATTTGTCTCTAACAATGGCGGTGCCCCGATCCGGATCTAGAGTTCTGGGTGCGCCGCGCTGGCCCTAGAGGCCTCGTTTGGTGATGCGGGGGAGTTGTAGAGCGAAAGCTCCATGTTTTATCGCTGATGACGGCGACACTCGCGGGCGCTGTTATCTTCCTGAAGACATCGTCATGGTGCTCCTCTCCGTGTCCGGGATTCGGGTGAAAACCTATGTATGTTCAGGACTCGGCAATGGTGACGCTTAGCATCGTTCTCCCTCCTAGGGGCGTTGTCGTGGAACTTAGGTGATATATGGCTTCGTGTGGTGTTGCTCAGCTCCTTCTGTACTCTATTTTGGTAGCGTGGTTGTTGGGGAACGCAGTAATTTCAAAAAAAAATCCTACGCACACGCAAGATCATGGTGATGCATAGCAACGAGAGGGGAGAGTGTTGTCTATGTACCCTCGTAGAACGTAAGCGGAAGCGTTATGACAATGTGGTTGATGCAGTCGTACGTCTTCACGATCGACCGATCCTAGTACCGAAAGTACGACACCTCCGTGATCTGCACACGTTCGGCTCGGTGACTTCCCACGAACTCACGATCCAGCAGAGTGTCGAGGGAGAGCTCCGTCAGCACGACGGTGTGATGACGGTTATGATGATGCTACCGGAACAGGGCTTCGCCTAAGCACCACTACGATATGACCGAGGTGGATTATGGTGGAGGGGGGCACCGCACACGGCTGGAAACAATCAACTTCTGTGTCCTAGGGTGCCCCCTGCAGCCGTATATAAAGGAGCAAGGGAGAGGCTGGCCGGCCTTGGGGTGCACCAAGGAGGGGGAGGAGTCCTCCTCCTAGTAGGAGTAGGACTCCCCCTTTCCTAGTCCAACTAGGAGGAGGGAGGGGGAAGGAAGGAGAGGGAGAGAGGGAGGGAAAGAGAGGGCGCCGCCCCCCTCCTTGTCCAATTCGGACTCCCAAGGGGGGGGGGCAGCCCTATGGCCCCTCCTCTCTCTCTCACAAGGACCATGTTGGCCCATTAGTTCC